>NC_056737.1:1875614008-1875699008 GCF_019279795.1 Protopterus annectens | reverse complement strand
TGGAGGTGCTGTGCACCCACACTTATATCTGATTGCCAAAGACATAGAGGAAAGAATAAGCACCACCCATACATTTTAGAAGATTGCATACTTCTCTAAAATCTGGGCTATGATAAATTGTACATCTAGTCCAGACACACAGTGAAGCATAAATACTTCTTTGTCTGTGGACTGCCAACTGTTATGTAATATCTAGGGTATTATGTGCCTTTGTGCCACTTGGATAATTTATATAGTTTTTGCCCTTATGACACACATCTGAACTATACCAAGGGTTTCTACAAGAGAACTTCTCAGTGTCACATTGTTGGTAAATGCAACAAATTACATAGACAGTGGGCTATCCAGAAGCTTATCATGCATGCCAGAAGCATGCCACATACAATGGGTCTTGTGTATTGCCAGTGATGCTAGCTATGCCCTTGAGCCATGGATGATGATCCCATTCTCAGTGTTCCAGCCACAGAGAAAAAGGCATACAACATGACCAGTGCTGAAACCAGAAACATTACAGGAAATATATTTTGATTTTTGATATGTAGATTGGACTATTGTTTAGACACCTCCGCCGGGGCTCTGACATATAGTCTTGAGATGTGGAGCAAATATTTGTGGTGTGTGCCATATTACATTACATGATTTTGTAAAACAGGCAGTGCACCTAAATAACACGATGGCAGGGCATGCTGAACACAAAAGAGTAACAGTTAAAGGACTGCAATGAGATACAGGACAAGGAAATGAAGCATCAGTGTTATAGCTAAGGCAGCAAAAGACAGTGCACTGCAATATTGACAAAGGGATGAAATCTGGCACACAGGTGTGGGACATGACACAGAACACACAGAAAAATATTATGCATCTTACAACATGCCTGGTGATAAAGCTTGCTAACAACCCTCCCAATTCCCTCCCTGATGTTATCTCTCTTCTTCCCCACACCTTCTGCTTTCCTGATTACTAGTTGTCTACCCTCTCCCTGTATCTGTCCATCCACGTTTCACCCCATCTTTTGTACATATACCACCCCTGTCTATCATTTTCTGTTGTCTTGTCAATCTATTCTTCTCTTTTCGTAATGAAATGGTGATTCTGTCCCACAAAAAAATGCTATTCCTTTATACCAACATCCAGTCCCTGTAGGCTGCCCTTGTGTTTTCATCTTCTAGCTCTACAGCCTTTCAGACATTCCTATTAACCCTTTTCCTTCCCATTTATTTGATGAACAAGGTGCCAGTTTTGGTGAGCACAACCCACATTGTTGTTCCTGCTGTACTTTACTGTGCTATCCTTCTTATTTTTCTTTGCTAGCAGATGTTCTTATCTATCCCAGCACTTCATGTAACCTTGTTTACTGTTCAGTTACAGAAATGTGACATTGTCAAGGCATTATGCATATTGTCCATGCATGATGTAACAGCACTGCTCCTCCATTATAATAATGATGATATAGGGTCTCTGTGCATGTGGCATGCTGTAGTAGTGCTGTTCTGCTGCTACAATGATATAGTGTCCCTATGTATGCTACCACTACTTATCTGCTTTCTTATGTCATTTTAACTCTTTCTTGTGCTGTCACTTGCCTCTTAGATCTATTTATTACAATAGTGTCAGTGGTACAACAGATGATACACTTGCTTTTGTTTCAGAAGACTGTGGGTTCTATTCCCACACCATATAAGTTGATTGCTGATACTGCAGTGTAGCATAAATGTGATGCTGCATTCCTGAGTGTGATATACTTTTGATGAGATGTTGAACCGAGGCCCCACATGCTTGTGGTGACATTAGCTCAGGTGGATTTAAAAGATCCCACAACACCTATTGAAAAGAGTAGAGGAAGATTCTTGATGTTCTAGTGTTATAAATATTTCCACAGGTCTCCCCTGAAATGAAGCTACTTTCCTAGTGGAACTAACCTGGGCAACAGAGGATACATAAATACAATCCATAGTTAGGTTATGGATCCCTTTCTCACTGAGACCCCTCAAAATTGTCAGTGAACAGGTGTGCTGAACATTCCTTCAGGTCCCAGCAATTGTTTTGCTCCTTTTTCACAGAGATACCACATTACAATAAATATGCAATAAAAGAAACTTAACACCTTAACATCAGGTGTCAGGTTATCTTGGCATAGGTATAAATAACAAAACACCAGGCATCAAGATATATAATATAATGATTTCTGTATTTTAAAATCCTAAAAATTATACTTTTAAAATGGAAAGAAGTACTTCTTTAGTGCAGTCAATTGTGAGTTTTATACAAGCAATCATGACTTTTGTACAATCAATACTTGAGTTAAGTGCAATTAAAGTATTAGTTTAGCATAATTAATGTATGAGTCTACCATGTCAGACCAAAATCTTACATTTCAGCATGAAACCCAAGGATCGCTGATTTTCATGCAAATAAAACTCAATACTTAAAAAAAAAGATGTTTTACAAAGGGATAACCCTCTAGACAGACCCATTTACCAGAATTCCATTCAGACACACCCATGTACCAGAAATCCTTTCAGACACACCCATGTACCAGAATTCCATTCATACTCTCCCTGACATTTATATTTTCTCTGTCTCTCTCCCTGTTAGCGCACAATTTGAAGAAAGGGTAATTTTGAATATCTTCCAGTCCCCTGAAAATATTCAGAATGCATATTAGTGAAGATGCTCCTAAGACAGGAATGTTCCTTGTCACCCAGCTTAATTTTTTTGGTTATACAAGCTTTAATTTTAGGATTCAAACTTTTTTTGGAGAAGATTTCTGGGAGGTGGAAAGTTCACTCTTTATTTTGCATTAATCACATTCTGAATTTAGATCGACTTGATGCAACATTCCATGAAAATGGGGAATTTCTGAAAAGTTTGCATTTTATCTGGAGAAGTAGTATAACTGGTTACAAAACTTGGAGTTAGGACTAGGATTTTTTATTAAAATAGTGGATAGATAAAGATAATTAAGAAAGCTGGGATAACGTATTTGAGGATTCGGGTATTTGATGCATGGGGAATTAGGATTCAAAAAAAGTTATAAAGAGATTAATAAAATAATTCATAGTGGTTATATAAGTGAAATTTATTTTAGCACTAGTTGAATGATAGTTCTGAGAAAAGTACTTTACTACCTTCAACACTTGCCATTGGATTTTAAAGACAAGTGGATGCAACAAATTCAGATATCATGTGGTATTTGTTTATTTTTCAATTTATTTAAGTTTGTTTACTGGGATAATGCTCTGATCACAATGGACCCATTTCAGCACAGCCAGAATGAATGCAATCACAATGGAATATATGACTAATAATACTAATAATAATAATAATAATAATAAAAATACATAAATCTGTATGAACTAACACACACTTAGCAAGACCCATACAAAGTGGGTGGTATGTGCAATATTTTACAAATAATGGATTAAGTTGAGTCACTGTAGGAGATAGATGACATTCATAAGAGAGCCAAAGAGAGAAAATGAAAAAATCATTGAACAGTTTGGAGGCAGAGTGGAAGGAAATGCAGAGGATTAAGAATTAATGTACTTGTTTGAGGAGATGATTTTTTTAGTGGAGGCCTAAATTTGGAACAGATCTTTTAAGGGGCAAGGAAGAAATTCCAAGACTTTTATTAAAGTGTAGAAAAAGTATGGCTGGTGCAATGCAGTTTTGTTTTGAGAGAGGGATAGGTCTAGAGTATGAGTGACGTCTGCACCCATAAGAGGAAGTTTTGAACTCAGTTTGCTGCAAGAAGATAGATGGGTTACAGACGTAGGAAATTTTCTAAATATTAACCAAATAAAAGGCATGGTCTCTGATTGAAATATACTTGACTTTGAAGGGAGTTAAGCTGCAATGATCTTGAGAGGGAAAGTTTGTGAAGAAACAACACATTTTACTGAAGATGATTTACAGATTGACTGTGTTTTCATAGATTCATAGACTGCTAATTACTATGCTAGTTTGATTAATAGGCCATTCTAAGCCTAGCCAATTTCCCTCACAAAGGTGAGAACCAAACACTATACCATGTGTCTTTGAGTCAAACAACTTAAGCATTATACCAATCCTGCCCAGAGGCTGTGAATATTCAAGTTGAGCTGAGAGTATTCCTTCATCTGTGGCAATATTTGCTGGGGTGGTTAAGCAAATAAAAATTCTTCTGGCTCAAAATAGAAGGGTGCTAGTTTTGTTTCATTTTTTTTTTCTATGTTTAGATAGAATTTATTTGGAATGATAAATGAGCTAGGGCAGGAAAAGAGACATCAAGGCTTCAAAGGGAGATAGGGAGTGACAGATATTTAGTTTTATACTTTAATGCTTACCGTTAATGATGCTGTTTGAAAAAATTGTGGGAGATCAGATGGGGATAAGAGCACTCTTGGAATTGTTCAACTGAGTGGGAAAGCCCAAACAAAGGAACTGTTTTGGAAGAACATGGAAGAGAGGGTTTTGAGTGAGTATAAAAGGAGAAATAGTAACATTAATGTACTTTTCAGATATATATTGGACCTGCCACATTGGAATAATCCAAAAATTAAAGCCAAACACTGCCATCACCTAGTGGAGAAAGGGATGAATCTAGTAGGATATATGTTATCAGAGTAAATGAATTGTAGGGGAAGAAGACACTTTATCCCTTAGGAAGCTTTTGATGCTACATTTCTTATACGCTTGTCTGATTGCTTGAAGTTACACCAAAAAAAAAAAAAAAAAAAAAAGGAAATGACAAAAACTGGTTTGTCTGTGTTGTTTTGGGTTAGGAAAGCACTTTTGGTGAAAAAGAGCTGTGGCAAGATAGTTTGTTGCCCAAGATGAAACAACAATTTTATGCCCTCTTTGCCCTGCTCCTAGCCCTATGTTGTCTCCATTATCAGATGTGTGCTACATCCACCCTGAAACCAATCCCCCAGTGAGATACACAACTAAAGACCTGTTGTCTACTGCTGCAATATAGGGTATGAGTAATGTATTCATAGATTTGAGGTTTTGCAGTAACTGCATTTGCATGACAACTTAACTGAAATAGCTTTAGGGTACCAAGCAAATAAATCTTATCCTAATGTCCTCACTTCAAGTTCACACATCTCAGAGTAGTGATCCAAAAAACATCACATAATACTGTCATATTCTTTCTATGGAAGGCATTAGTCTCAAAGTCTATAAGTATGCTATCTGAAGTTATACAATCTAGTATAATATGGAATAACCAGGTTAAATATGATCACTAAAGCTTCAGGGATCTGTGATCATCAAAGGATAAGCCTAGACCTGGCATTTTCTGAAGTTCTCTGGAGTTGTGCACTGCTGCTGCTGGTTTTACTGAAGAAAACTCTGAATCAAGACCATACCACCAGGAAAGAGACTTTTTTATCTACTATTGAGATTGCTATTGCTTGGCATTAATGATTTCTTTATTTACATAAATGCATACATACGTACACATACACACATATACATACAAATGCATATTCCAAACACAAACATTAATACCCTTCTGTCCTGCTAATATAGCAAAACAGTTATTCCCATAAGTAAAGGCATAGAACAGAGCCCTGTGGTATGCCTTGACTGTAACCCAAGAATTTCAAGTGCCCAATTGCTGTGTGATACTTGCCATGTCCTATTTGTAAGTCATGCAGCTGTACAGATTATCAAGAGTAAATGAATATCTACTTGTAATTTATTGATCAGTGTTTTGTGCTTGGCCCTGTCAAGTGCTGAAAGTAAATCTATATAAATGACATCACATCACAATGTTTCATTCATAGCTGTTATTATATTGTTATAGAACATCGTGTTACAGGAGATAATAGATCTAGTTTCAACATATGCATGCTGATATATGGGTTCAAGTCCCAGCCTTTACAGTTCTAAGAATAATGTAGACAATCTTATCTTCTTCATTGTTTTCTGCAACAGGAAAGTAGACTTAAGGGTCTGTCTGACTCGAGGTTTGTCTTACTCCTCTTTCCATTACAGAGAGGGTTAATAAGCACATGTCTCCAATTATTAGGAATCTCCCTATATTTGTATGACCTAGTGAATAACAGATATAATGGTTCTTGCTGAAGTGTTCTCAGGTCATTATTACTTATTCCAACTCCCCCCAATGCTTTGCTTGGATCCAGTTTGAATAGTTCTCTTTCAATATAATCTATTTTGATTGCAGCATCTGAGGTTAGCTGGATATCACTGCAACAACTTATCACCCTATTTGTGGAGCTAAACTGTTTTACATAAGATTTTGTAAATATATTTATAATCTGTTATATCTGAGAATAAATGTCAGACTCCACACACAGTTTATCAATGTATATGTCTTTACTCCTTCCACATTTTATGTATCTATAAAAAAGTTTCCTATTATGCTCAATATTTTATATAAATTTTCTTCAAATTGTTCATGATCTTTCTCACACTATGCTTAATTTGTTTGTCCAGTTTGTTTATTTCAGTTTTCAAAGTTGCAGGTTGACCTCTTTTCCATTTCTTATATGTTTTGTCTCTGACTTTAATCAGGTATCTTTTTCTTATGGAAATATATCTCCCTTGACATTGTATGCCTAGATCTTAATGTTAAACTTTTTTTTTTGTATTTCTCTTTCAAAACTTTCCACAATCCTTCTGCAGTTTTTCCACTGAACACATCACTCTAGTTAGTTTTACATAGTGACTATTTTGCTTTCATATGATTTACATAATAAATATTATTACATAGTTTAAAACAAGAAAAAAAAGTATAAGACCAAGGAAAAAATGTTCTGTTAAGAGAAAGAGAGAAAGAGTTTAACTTTCAAATAACATTCTTGGAAACATCATAACCAATTTTAAGAATATATTAGAGAAGTATAAAGAAAGTAAGAGAAGTAACAAAGATAGGAGAGAGACACAACAGAATAGAGAGAGAAAGAGTGTTAACTTAAGAAATAAGGGATTTAAAGGAGAATAGAGGGAGGAGGAAATAAATAGGGAAGCTTAGGAGGTGAAAAGAGAATAAGGAAAAGGAGGGAGAGAGGAGAGGGGGAAAAGGGATAAGGAGTTAACTTAAGGTTAGAGGGGGACATCCTACCTGGCTTTTTGAGTTGATTTTTTGGTTAGAACAGTTTCTGAGGATGGGCATGAGCTTAGATGCAGGGAGTGAGTTTGAGTCCAAAGTGTTTTTATTAAGTTTTGAGTTTTAGGTTATTAGTTATTTATTTTGGTTAGTTGGGTAGCTAGAGAGCATTAAGAGGGGTGTAGTCAGTATTAGATGTGGGGTCAAGAGAAGCTAAACAGGTGTCAGATTATGTTTGGGTTGAAAGCTTCTGAGTAAAGTGTGGTTGGAAAAATAGTATGTTTTTGTTCTGTCAGTTAGATGGTTTAAGCAAGGGTTAGAAGATGGTAGCAGAAGGCTTAGTTGCAAGAAATCAAGAGAATTATTAAAGTGTTAAGAGTGTTTGAAAAAATTGTTTTTCTGTTTTTAGGTATATATATGGGTGAAGGTGAGAGAAGAGGTGTTGATATGAGAGTGAGCAGGTAGAGTAGTAGGGGTGAAGCATAGAGAAGAGTGAGTTAGAGGTAGATAGGGCGAAGACTTCCTTAATGGGGAGGTTGATATCTATATGTATTCTTAAAGGTAATGTTGTTGTGATTGTGTTTGGTAAGTTTGTTGGTAGGCTGGTTGGGTAATGGAAAAAGAAGTAGAGTTTATAGTTTTTTATCTAGGTGGGTTGGGGATAGGTGGAAGTTCTTTTTCCTTGGTCTTTAAGGTTAGTATGTTTAGTTTGAGCATTAGAATTTTGTTTAAAGAGTGGAAAATATTAGTAGAGTATTAGTTTAGTTTTAAGCAAGGATAAGAGATTGATTGCTTTAGTGTGAGAGATTTATTTCAGTTCAAGATGGTAAAGTGAATGAGTATTAGTTATGAGTCATCAGTGGAGAGCAGAAGAGATGAGAGAGCCTTAAAATGGGGAAGTGGTAAGAGTTAGCAGGAGAGAGAGAATTAGAGTAGAGGGAACCACAGAGGAGCCGTAGAAAGAGATTTTCATTAGATGACTTAGAGAGTCCTGCAGGCTGAGGGAGAGGAAATTTCTGGGTGTGATAAGGACTAAAGATAGAGGACCATTATATTAGACAAGAAAAGGTATAAAAGAAGAGAGAATTATGTATTGGAAAGGCTATTTTTGTTAATAAACCATTCAGACAAGGAGGAGAGGTCACTTGTTGATAAGAAAACAGTTCATTATTATGTAAGGGTTAGAAGAAGGAAGTTCGAGAATAGAAGGGGCGCTGTAACTGATTGTAGACAGTTAGGAAAAATTGGAATGAATATAGGGTGGATAATTAACTTTTCTATGATTTTTTTTTTCATGATGATGTAAGATTTTTTTAAGATGATTATTACTATAATTAGATTTTCAGTAGGAGTTCCTAGCTGGATGTAAGAGATTTTCTTCAGAGGATTAAGCTGGATCAGGAGGGAGCTTTTGATTGAATTTAGTATGTGATAGATTTGTTTCAGGATATTATATTTTGAGGATGTTAGTTTGAAGGTTATAGGGAGGGAGGTTGTAGCATTGATAGATTGCAGTTGCGGATGTTATGGGGAATGATTAGATGAGAATAATTTTTATTTGGGGTTGAAGGAAAGGAAGGTCTGAAGGATTGTTCTGTGCTTAAGGCTTGAGTATCAAGAAGCTCCTGGAAGGTCAGAAAGATAGCTTTTTGGATATGTTTCTAGGGTTGAAATAGTCTTTTGGGGAAATGGTGATTACTATTTCGCCATTTAAGATTTGCTTTGGTTTTATTTTCATTTTTGAACTTGTTCATTTAGATTTCGGGAGGAATTTTTGGAAGATTGGTGGGATATTGGGTTTTTGCTTTATATTTGCTTTTTAGGAGATTGTAAGATAGCTAACATTTTTTGTTTGGTAGATATTTTTAGATGTTGGGGAAGGTTTTGTTCAGGAATTTGGAGTTTTGTTTTCGTTAGAGTTATCAGAAAACCAAGAATGTGGTATTGTGGACAAGCCAAGGGGAAGGTTTAGATCTTCTTTAAATGTTCCAGTTACAGGCATGAGTTCGCTTTTTTGTTATTATAGGAAGTTGGTATTGTTACATGATCTGTAATTAATCTTCTGTACATTGGTTTAGATTTCAGTTTGGCAGAATTATCTAGCAACAAATTAACCTTTATAACCCTATGATCACTGCACATCAACAGTGGTAAAACCTGACATGAAGTAACAGTAATTTCTTTAGGAACATAAACAATCCCGTACATTTAATAAAATCCTTGTAGGCTTAGTGTGGAGGCTACACAGAATGTTACCATGTCCATGTACACAGTTCCCCCTTGGCAGCACGCCATGCATATTAATCATGTCACATTGCCGAGGGAGAGCCATGGGACATGGTTATTGAATTAGTGCAGGGATTGTGGTGCTAACTGTGTCTGCAGATGAGTAACACACTCCCTGCACTGTCCAATTGTATTATAGCAATGTCATTTTTTTTTAAAGCATGTTTGTGCTGTGTGGTGTGGAGCAAATCAGTACTAATCATTGCCAAGACACATGCCAGACATCTAAAAATAGAAACCAGATATATTTAATTTGTTTGTAAAGGTCAAGTTTAAGCCTAGCTGAGCAGGTTTGCATGGTGCGCTGCGGTGCTCAGCACTGCTTAAAGGTAGCTCAGAGGTATATCTGAAGATATAACAAAATTTCACATATCCACGTATCTCAATGATTAGAATTATGATCTCCTGTGCAGTAGGTGCAGGGTTTGACTACATGGAAGAGCAAGTTAGCATTTTTATTCAAAATACAAATTATGCAAATTATTTTTAAATACTGGCCTGCTGCGCTCAGCTAAGTACTGCATAAACACAATAATGGCTGATAATGTTTATGCACTGCTTGGCATCACTTGACTGGTTTGCACACTGCTAAGCACTGCTAAGCATATGGGTTTTAGCACTGCTCAACTCTGCTGCACTGGTTTGCATACTGCTAAGTGATGCACCACATTTTTAAATATTGTCCTATGGCATATAAGGGCAGGAAAACAGGTTATATTGAGTCCAATAGATGGGAGTACAGCATAACCCATTGGAGTTCTGTCTCTGAAGGTTACAATGGCAGGCATTGGGGTGGGTTCACACTTTTGAGTGCAGCAGTGAGGCATTCAGGAATCCAGGGTCATGGTAGGACTCATTGTCAAAAACCATGAGGGCTAGCTGATGCAGGTAGGTTACCAGGACTCAGAGTGCAAAGTGGAGGCCTGGAACCAGCTGGCAAGGGACCTCACCAGTGCTACTGGTATCTCCCACACAGGTGAGCAGTGTCATCACCACCATGATAACCTGAAAAGACAGAATGGGGCTGTCTTGGACACCTGGGCCCAAGAATTCTGGGCTGGAAATGTCCCACATGTATGTAAGTACCATTACCTGTGTTTCACCAATACCTAATCTTGAATGTCTGCTAAACTGGTATGCATAATGGTGTGCTTCACTCCCAATAGCTGCAGACGAGAGGGCTCATAACATCGATCACATGTCAGGCACTTGGCCAGGTTGCGCCGTGAGTGTGGTGAGTACAGATATATGTTGCTATTGATAGTCAAATAAGCAAGACAGAGTAAAGCATCACCTCTGATTAGGTATATACAGTAAAGATTGTATTGCAATGAATGTGGGTTTACACCTGTACTGCAAGAAATGCATACTGCCAACTGTATTGCCATAAGCAGGGAAGACTAAAGCATTAACAGTAAAAAGTATATGCAATAAAAGTTTATACTTCAATAACTGTAGAATTACAGCTGTGTTGCAACACCTGCATAATGACAATTATTGTGCAATAAAAATTAAATTATACCAGTAACTGATTGAAGGCTTCTCTAATAAAGTCTGTTGCACAATGACTGTGGATGTAGGGCTGTTTTCCAAGATATCAATCATTAAAACTGTTCTGCAATAAAAACACCAAATAGTATCAGCATCTGCATGAAGGTATATCTACCAAAGTCTGTTGTGCAATAAGTGTAGGCTCAGAGTTGTTTTGTAAGACATGACTTATGACAATTGGTCTGCAACGACACATGGACCAATACCAATAACACCCAGGTAAATTGTGTACAGCAGGATTGTCTTGTTTTCACCATTGCATGTCAGCTACAAGCATTCAGGCTGTGAGGTACGGTGGTGCAGTTGGGTATAACAGTGTACTGTCTGTACACTACAAATAATAACCCATAATCGGATATTGTTTGTTGACTTCACAGATATTTGAACACACTAACAATGTATTGTGTACACTTAAATTCTATGTAGTAATGTATACTTTTCATGCTTGAATGTCATGCATGTGTGTTCAACTGTCAGTGTAGTCAAGTATAAAACTGTACCACTATTAGGTCATATTTAAGTGCCAGGTGAGCTCTAGGTAAATAGTCAAACAATAATCAGCAATGACTCACTAGCTCAGTTTGCTAAGTCCTGTGCATGAAGTATGTTTTTGCCACACACAGACCAGGGTCCGATAACACTGCTATGTAGATCTAAATATTACAGTATCAGTCATGTAATGCTTACATGCTTACAGATATTCTCTCCACAGTAACTACAGGTAAATGAGTGAGTTATCCCATATTATGAGTATATTATTTTGTGTTTACAAGTCACAGACTGTTACAATCATTACCAGGAATGTGGGAATACAGCATAAAATACAGGAAATAAGTGTAATAATAAAATAAAACAAAATAAATAAAATGTGTAAGCTTTGGCATGGCTGCATGCCTGGAGTGTGTGTTAAAGGTTGCTGCAGTCAAGTAATACATTTGATGCAGATGTCCTCTGCACTCACTGCTATTGGGTTCTATCCCCATGTCTGCCAAGCAAGGCATGATAGTTGTTTAGTATCTGTACTGTGCAGATACATGTCTCTCAAGTGTCATGCTGTCACATAATGTAATTACTGTTGTGTAATCCCTCTGTCACAGACGTATCATTTAAATGATTATGTAAATAGCAAAGTTGATAGTAGTACTGTCATAAACTATATAGCCTATGATGGTATTAATGGACTGTATTTCTCTCTCTCCCCACCCCTTATCCTCAAATATTTATTATTGTTACGCATTGGTTATAATTTACTATTAACATATGTTGTTCCATAAACTTTATTTTGGGGCATGTGTTTTATTGTTATGTATTACAATGGTTGCATATTAATATATCTTGTTGAATTACCTATCCTGCTGGCTGTATGCCATAACTGTTACTGGCATGTTGTTAATATACTGACTGTTCTGATATTCATCGTTGTGTTTCACATAATATGAATTGAAATGTAATGGGGTTACTTCCAATGTTCTGGCATGCTGTCATTACTAACAATGGTTTTGTTCATAACTAACCTTAATGTATTGCTTCGCCTCCATAATCACAGAAAGTCAGGGTAGGACAGTTCCTGCTGATCCGCCTATCCTACCTCAGCCAGCCGTGACACTGGATCACAGCATGTCTGGGACAAAAGCCAGTGGTGCATCTTTGCAGGCTCTGTAGCACCTTCTGGTGGAATCACCTCAGGGGATGGGGCTCATCCCCCTGAAAGCAGTGGTGGAGGGGCAGTAGTCACCCAGAATTGACTACCAGATATGATGCACAGGATTGTTCATAGGAGCTATGAACGTCGCCTGTGCCAGATTGAGGGCAGACTCAACAACCTGGTGGGGCTGGGTGCCCCTGGTGCCCAACCACCAGCACAGCCATCTTCAGGGCAGTGAAGGAGTAGTGTGCACTACCCATGGGTGGGGACCTCAGTCATTCTGCTGGTGTTTGGAGGCAGAGGCACATGCACTTTGGATTCCACAACACCCTCCCCATCCAAGGTGTTTACCTCCCTCATGTGTCACACACTGCCCCTGTCTGGTGCCTTGTCTGTCTTATCTGTCTGCAGTTGCATCCTCACCTTCCCAACTTACCTCCCCACACATACCTGTATCCCTTCTCCAACATTCCACTCTCTCCTTTTAAAAAATAAATAAAATGGGCACCTGTCCCACAAAAAAAAAATATTGTCCCACACATAGCTCTACATTTCACACGTGTCCACTGGATACAACTAATTTTGTCCAATTGGCTTAACAACACGTTTATGTTGTCCTCACCCATCTCTCTGGGGTTTGAGAATCCAAATTCATCCAGATAATCTGTCAAACTACACCGCTGTTACTGTACAAGTAATGGAAAGCTATGGTTCTTCCCTACACCCGTCCTGCACATCCCTAGCTGCCTTTAACTATGTTTTTCCTACTGCTTTCCCCCATTTCATCACTGTCCTATCACCCTCTTTTTCTTTTCCTTTAATTTTTTTAGAGCAGAATTGTGTGGAGCTAAGCAGGGCACCTCAATGTTGTGCATCACCCAGCACCATGCAAACCCACTCAAATGAGCTTTAATGTTCCTTAATGATCCTATGTGTTTCTCACAGTGTTAGGCAAATGTATAAAATAATTGCCCCTGCCATGTTTTGGACCCAGACCCCTGTCACCTATAGCCTACTGCACTAACCCACTAGACCACACAGATCTTAATTAAAGCAGGTGTTTCCAGCAATACATACTGATTGTCACTGACAGACAGAAATCAAACCTAATGTGACAAATGAGAGTGTACCTGGGACTGTGATGAAGAAATGCACCAGTAGACAGCCAAATAAATAATAATGGCAGCACATGAGATCTGAGATAGCAGGTAAATGTTCCCTTTTACCTGCAACATCTTCAGGTACGCTTGCTAAGGCATCAATGGCATACTTCATATGTTCAAATGGGACCCTGCTGCAGAACAACCACATTTGAAAGCCATGCACATACTGATGGATGCAGACAATGTGTGTCACATCCTGTATGTCAGCACATATATCTGGCAAATACACCTGTGGCACCACTGACTCAGTAGCTCAGTCTGTTAAATGCCTTGCTTACAGAACATTTTGCCACACACAGTCCTGGGTTCAAATCCAGTGTGTTGCACTTCAATTACTTTGTTGTGAACACAGCAAGTAATGACTGAGTCATGCAGTCTTAATCCCCATAGGTTACTGCTACTGAAGTATCAGCACCCCAGTTTTGCAAATCACAGTCCTGCAGGTAGGGACACACTGTACATATTCATATAGCCTAACTATATTTCACCTACTACTCTGCTATTGGCAGTATTACATAACAGATGTACCTTAAGCACTTGCCTCAAATGGACTGTAATGGGTACCCTTACCCTGGCTCTGCTGTAACGACAGGGCTGACATGGCTGTCACAGTTACACGTAGATCGTGCAGGCCTCCAAAGTGTTCACACCCCCCCATTGTGTCCTGGAGCATACATGACTGTATGTTAAGGTAGCTGCTACAGACCGACCATGCCTCCCAACCCCCTATAACAAGGGTTCTGGACACAACCATACATAAAAGGGGAGGGCAAAGACCCGGAGATAGATACATGTTTCACAATTTCCCCTAGAAAAATAGTAAGTTGATAGGCCAGCAGCTACTGCATTACCATGCATATTCTGATGAGTATGAAGTGTGACACTCATATGTCTCTCTCCCCTTTCTGACCTCAACCCACAATGTTTGCCAGTGACCTGACAGATGACCACACTGTCATGGGACACTGACCAAACATATGAGGCAAAACTGTGAAAATACTTCATACATCTCTACAGTGGACAGTATTTGTACATACCTTCTGTGGTGCTGTAGTCTCCACACCTCAGTAATGTCCATCTCAAAAAGTAAGAAAGGGGCCAAGGCCTACATGAAGGCCTTATATATTGCACTGTGGTGCCATGTCAAGGGCTAGTGATAGTACAATTTAGCTGTTTTTGGATGCAATTAAAAATTCAGAGCCACAGATTAGTGCACAGGCAGTTACCTGTTAATGAGCATTACCTACAAAAGGCAAGCAACTGCTTATGGGAAGCAGGTCTGTATAAAGCATTTGCAAAGGCACACTTCAAAAAAAAACAATACATCACTCTACCAGGCAAGTACTACATTCCCCCATAAAACAGGATGCAGATGGGAGGATGGAGGTATGAGGAATAGGGATTAAAACAGTAAGCTTGTATTACATCTATAATAATGACATTTCCGTGATACTCTGCTGTCCAAACCTTACAGGCATCCCTCTCAATTGCCCCTGCTTTGAATCACATCTCTGCTTTGTCCCTGTCCATCCCTTCTACAATGGTCAGCTGTTGTAGTAAAGATAGTGGATTACATGTAAGACATAGTTACATGAAGTAAGGATGTACACTCCTGTAACATCAAACTATGTACTGTATTTCACCTCATCTCAGTCTTGTGTCACACATAAATACTAACATTGTAAAAGTGTCCCTGGATGTTCCTGATGTACTCTGGCTAAGTCTCTGTTTCATGGACATTCATCCCTGTCTGGTTGCGAGCTATGCCTAACATAACCTGCAGTAAGAAATTGGGACAAAGCCATATTTAATGGGAGGATAAAGGCCCAATCTCAGTGGCAGAGTATACATATTGGCCATACAAAGTAAGAATGTGATTAGAGTAACAGATATTACTGCATCATAAGTGTTGTCTGAGGTGTCTGATGGGTGACAGATTCTGTGTTATTTTTCTGAGAGCAGCCATCAATCAGTGGACAACCATTTGTCATATATCCACAAGTTTGTGCAAGAAGGACCACATCTATGAGGCAAACATGGTGACATTCTGCAAACATCTGCATAGCTGAGTTATGATGCCTACAGGGAACATATACAACAGCAGGTTTGCATTGATGTCTGTCACTGTGGCATACTGGTGTGGCTGGACTGCCCCATATAGTTGTTGGAGTAGCACATTGCTATTTGTCTGACAGTGGCCGAATCACATATTAGTGGGGATTTGCCCATAGGGGACACACCACAGCACACTGTAGTGATGGCTGTAGAGATGTACAGCAGAATCTTTCACAGCACACAGGGACATTACCCAGTATTGCTACTATCTCAGTGACAGTCACACATGTCGTGTCACCAAACTGTGGGGTATGCAGTGTGATGGAGCAGTGGATAGTGCAGGCCATTATGTGTGTGTAGGGTCTGTACATAGTGGACATCCACGTATATGGTCCTGTAATGTGTTCCCCTCTTGATGTCTTGCAAGAATGATGTACATCCTCCATTTTCATTTGCAGAAAATGATGCTAAACTGGATGCCCTCATACTCAACCACCACATCCTGCTTTCAAGGGATCACCACAATCATGAACAGAAGGCAGCATTGTGGGCCAACCTTTTATGGGCTGTTAATCATATTGGCCAACAGGACAGGACCTATGAGCAGGTTCGACACCAGGCCACAGACATGGTCAATGCCGCACATCAAAGGGCAGCTGCTTTTGCCAGGGATCGTGCTGCAACTGGTGGAGGACCTGCAACAGAACAACCACTCTCAGCCACAGATGAATTCCTGATGAACCTAAGATCAACCTACAGCTCCCAACCAACCCTCATGCCATACATCCTGGGGGAGGGTGCCACAGCTTCCACATCAAAGGAGCATCTAGGAAAGCTTGCTATGTTCATCAGTATAATACATTAGCAGTCATTGTGGTAGGTTCTATGGACCAGTACATGGGTGTCAGGTCTATCTGCATTGGGGGGGGGTGGCATTTATCCACAGTTGTGCACACATCCTCAGAATGTCAGCAATATAGCCAGTATCACAGTAGCTACTGTGCATGTGGATATATGCACCTATTTATTTATTTATTTATTTATTTATTTCAGTTTGATTACCGGGGAGGTCCACTGGGCGTTGGAGCCCGTTTTCAGTGGAGGCCCGGGGAGAAAAGCTCCAACACAAGGAATAATTACAGTTCAAATATTTTGATTACAAGGTAATATCAATGTACATGCAAAGTCATAGGCACTCAGAATTACAAATAATAATGCAGTTACATAGGGAATATTAATGATCATGCAAAGTCATAGGCACTCTGAAATTACAAAAATAATTACAAAGAACATTCATAGTCATAGGCAGTCTGGATTACAAATATCAGGTAGTTTCAATTTTGAATTGGAAGAAAGGTAGCCAATGATGAGTATGTTTTACTATGTAGGTCACTAAGTGTAATACATTTAGAAGGGAACAGGAAGAAGAACAGGAGGGGGTTAGTCAGTGGCAAATGGAGTAGAAAGTTTGAGATTTGTAGGCAGAGGAGTGCAGTTGCAGATTCTGTTATGATAGAGGTAGGCGTGAAGCTGAGTTTTGAAGTTATTTAGGTTGGAACATGTCCTAAGTGACAAGGGCAGGGCATTCCATTTTTTAGCAAGTGTAAAGGATAAGAGAAGCTGGCCAGCAGGGTGCTGGGGTTTTTGAACTGTGATCAGGTTGTGTTGAGAAGATCTAAGTGGTCTGAGGGGGGTATAAGGGTGCAGAATGTTAGAAAGGGCAGGGCATTTAGAGGGGTGTCGAAGTAGTTTGAAGGCTGTGGTGAGTTGGATGAGGTTAAGTTGGTTTGGAAGTTCAAGCCAGTTTAGGGAGTAAAGGGAGGAGCAGTGATGAGAAGAGGATTTGGCGTTTGTGGCAAATCTAGCGACTTTGTTGTAGCATAGCTCTAGTTTGGTGGCAAGAGAGGATGAAAGATTAGTGAGCAGGGGGGCACCATATACGAGGGTAGGAAGGAGGAAGGTAGAGGCAAGGGTTGCTCTGGTGTGAGGGGAGAGGAAGTGGTTGTTTCTATAAAGTAGACCTAGTTTTATGTGTGTTTTTTGATGTTCAGTTGGATATGAGAATTAAATTTTAATTGATCGTCGATTGTGACACCAAGAAGCTTGGAGGAGGGTACAATTTCGATAGGGGAGTTATTGAGGCTAGAGATTTTGAATGACTTTTTGTCAAGAGAGGAGGATCTAGAGGGAGAGAAAAGGAGAATCTTAGTTTTACTGGCATTTAGGGAGAGGTGATTATGTAGCATCCAGTTTTCAGTGGTTGAGAAGGCACTTTGGGTTAGGGCTTGGAGGTCTGTTAGGTTAGGGGCGGAGCAGATTAATGTTGAATCATCTGCATATTGTACAATAGTTGTGTTGGGGATGGCCATATTGAAGTCATCTATAAAGATATTAAATAGTAGAGGGCCGAGTATAGAGCCTTGAGGTACTCCAGTAGGGGTGGGAAGAAAAGTAGAGGTTGCTTGGCCCCATTTTACCGCTTGGGATCTGTTAGAAAGGTAGCTGGAAAACCAGGAGAGGGATTCTGAGCCAAGGTTGAGATTTGATAGGTGACTTAAGAGGTGAGTGTGAGAGATGGTATCGAAAGCTTTTGATAGATCTAGGAGGACAGTAGATACTATGTTACCGGAATCACGAGCAGAGTTGACTGAGTGCAAAAAGGAGAGAAGGGCAGTGTTAGTACTGTGTCCTGGGCGGAAGCCGTGTTGGGTAGGAGAGAGAAGTTGGTGTTGGGTGAGGAATGGCAGAAGTTGTAAGTGGATACATTTTCTAGGATTTTGGATATAGGGAGAGAATGGCAATAGGGCGGAAATTTGTGACTGTACAGTTTTGCCACCTTTGTGGAGAGGTAGGGTGAAAGCGGCACCATAGTTTGGGTACATAGGATTCAAGTAAAGATCTATTGATTAGGATGCTGATGGGAAGAGCAATAGAGTCAGAAGCAATTTGTAGGAAGGCAGATGGGATGTTATCGGGGGCATTGGAGCAGGGCTTTAGTTTATGGAGGAGTTTCTTTATTTGGTCAGTAGATACTGGTTTTAGTTTGAAAGAGGGTGGGTGAGAACAGTTTGAGGAAGATAGAATAGCGTTGGGAGATAGGTGATTGTTAGGGAATGTTTTAGTCAGTTCAGCAATGGAAGATGTGAAGAAGGAATTAAATAGTGAGGCTATTTCGAGGTCGGTTTTGCTGGTGTCAGGACATGGGTTGTTTTTAGTGCCAGGTCTGAGGAGTGAATTGATGGAATTCCAGAATTGTTTGGGGTTTCTAGCATGGCTTTCTTGTAGTTGGATGTAGTAAGATTTTTTATCTTTAATGATTTGTTTCTTGGTGAGGTTTCTTAATTGCTTGTACTTAAGGAATGTTTCGGGCTGTTTGAGTTTATGGTAGGTTTTCCAGGTTTTATCTCTTAAGAGCATTAGCTTTTTGTATTTTTGGTGAGCCAGGGGGAGGTTTTTGCTTTAAGTCTAATATTTCTAGGAGGGGCTAGAGAGTTAAGGACTGTTAAAAATGTTGAATTGAAATAGTGGACAGCTTCATCTAGTGGTAGTAGTCTTAAAGGGTTCCAGTTGATGAGTTTAAGTGAGTCAGAGAAGGAGGTAGGGTTAAAGTTAGAGAGGTTTCGAGTGAGAAAGTAGTGATGGGAGTGGGGAGGGGAGGAAGTAGCTTGTATGGCATAAGCAGGGAGGTGGTCTCCTAGAGGGTCTGGAGAGGTGTCAGATTTTATTATTTTGTTTGGATGCGATACGAGAATCCAGTCAAGTATGGAGCCAGGGGGATTAGCTTTGTTTGGTCTGGTAGTGAAGTTAATGAGTTGGGAGAAATTAAATAGGTTGATGGATATTGAGGGGTTTGGGTTTGAGATTTTACTCCAATCGATGTTTACATCACCTAAAATGAAGGTTTCTAGATTAATATTAGAGGAAGTCCAGGCTAGGATGTCTTCTAAAGTATTAGTATTGTTGCCTGGAGGAATATAGAGACAGATGATGCAGATACTTTTGTGGTTGTTCAATTTTAGTAGGCCAATTACTAGTTCAGTGTTATTAAATGATGGGATAGGGTTTGGGTACGGAGTAATGGACAAGAGGTCGGAGTAGACTAGAGCAACACCACTGCCTCTTTTATTAGGTCGGTCGCATCGTAGAGAAAGGAATCCTGGGGGTAGGAACTCAGAGTCATTCATGTGAGGTTTTAGCCAGGTTTCAGTGATAGCTGCTATATCAGGGGAGTTGTGGTTGAGCCAGGCATGGAAGAGGGATAGTTTATTGTTTAAGCTTTGGGCATTAATGGTAAGGAATTTCAGTTGTTTGTTAGAGGATTGGTTGTAGTTGTTAGGGGGGTTTGTGGGATGAGAGGTAGGACCTGGGTTGGGGTGTATGTCTCCAGCTAAGTGAATGATTGTGGGAAGTGGAAGGTTCTTTTTAGTTTTATTTGTAGATGGAGGAGGCTTGTAAAAATGTGGTTTACATTTAAGGTTTGTGTCTAGTGTGAGAAAAAGTTTAATTTTCATGAAGAGAAATGGGAAGGAAGGAATTAATGAATTGGATATGTTGTGGTAGTGAGCGACAGGGTGGTGTAGGGGGATAAGAGGAGGCGGAAGCAAGTGGATATGAGTATAGGAAGTAATGTTGTATAGGGAGGTTAGAAGGAGGAGGAATGAAGACAGTTGAAGGGTTTTGAGAGGAAGGGATAGCATGATGGTAGTGGTAGGAAAGTAAGTTGTGGTGAAGGTGAGTTTGTAAAATCTTAGGGGGAGTGGTTACAGGGAAGATTGTAGGGGGAGTGGTTACAGAGAGGAAGGGGAGGGTTTAGGAGAGATTGGATTGGTTGGAAGAGGGGGGGAGAGAGAGATAGGGGGAGATAAATCTAGATGTAATGGGGGCGGGTGAGATTTGGGGGCAGGGTAGGGGAGCGGAGTGAGCCCGAAGGGCGAACGGAGCGGGCAGAGCCAGAAAGGCTGGATGAGAGCAGGAAACCTATCAGTGGACTGCTGAAGTGCTGAAAGGTAAGTACTAGGGACAGGGGATTTAGTGGAAAGGAGTGAGCTACAATGATGTAAAGTCAAGTATTGATAGAAAAGTAAAGAGAAGGTAGAGCTTGTATAAAGAATTACAGAGATGAAAAACAACAAATTGTGAGAAATTGAGGATAAGGGGGGAGGGCGCAACCTAGTGGATAAATGCGGTAGTGCACCAGTAGTTCCACCGAGGTAGATCCCTAACAGGGCTAATTAGAGGGTAAAAGGGAAGTAGAGAAGAAAGAAAAATTAAATAAGTAGGTAGGCTGTTGGATTTCCTGGTAGGGGAGCTTACTGAACACCTAGTCGGCCTTTGGGTAATTACATAATACAGAGGTTTAGCAGCCGTAAAACATACTTTCTCAACCTTCTAGGAAGGGCTTATTTCTATTCCCATACAAGGGTTGAAGCCGTGGAGTTTGTTGTATTATGTTTTGGGTGTAGGTATTCAAGCCAGGTGGAGACGCAGAGGGTTTTGTTGAGTGGAGAAAAGCTGGAGAAGAGGAGGTAAGCAGAGAGAAAACTGTACTTAGTAAGTAGTATAGTAGCACATAGGCATACAGTGACAATACACTTTTAGGCAAGATTTAAAACTCACAACTGTTTCAAGCAACAAACTATGCAGCAATTGACAGATACAATTAAAAAGCAAAGCTGTCTAAGAACACAAGCAGAAGTTGGTATAATGAGTGGAAATTGGCCAGCACACTGTACACTTAATAGATACTTAAGCGCAGTTTTGTTGGTAGTTAGCGCTGGAGTGGCGTGGTTAACAATTCAGATAGGCGCACACCAGAAAGTAAAATACTAGTGCAACACTTATGTGGCGTGAGTAGTATTAAGCGTAGGACGTTAACCAGCACAAAATCTGCTCAGAGAGACACGTACAATTTAAATGACCAAACGCTGCTTAGTCAACGCACGTTTTAGAGTGGCGTTCTTTTAAGCTGAGCAGTGTTCACAGAAAGAAAGAAAAACATGCAGTACTAAAATAGAGTTGTCAATTGACGCTAACTAGCACAGTTGAGCTATATTGAACACTGCATAAACAACACACGTGTTAGAGTGGCGTTCTGATAAATTGAACAGCGTTCACAAAATAAAAGAAAGAAAAACATGTAATACCAACAATAGAGTTGTTGAATTACTCTAACTAGCAACTCTTTGAACAGCGTTCACAAAATAATAAAGAAATACATGTAATACAAACAATAGAGCTGTTGAATTACTCTAACTAGCACAAATGAGCTATATTGAACAACGCTTAAGCAACGCACGTGTAGCAGTGGCGTTCAGTTTGAGCAGCGTTCACAAGAAGAAAAACAAGCAATACAAAAAGATAGAAATCTCGATTGACTCTAACTAGCACAATTGATCTATATTGAACTCATTCTAGTACAGGACGGTTAATACACAATTCAGCTGTAAGGCATACATTCAGTAAATGGACATAGCTGAATAAAAGAAGCGAGTAACCTTATTCAAGTTTATGACAATAATGGCATACAAAATCAGACAGGGCTGTACTTTTATAACACTTTAAGCTTTACACCAAATAGCGGTACCATATTGCACATACAAGAATTCACCTTACTTGTGTTGCCGACGCAGCTCCACACTAGCACCAGGATACACATCAGCCAAAGAGGGATTTGCTAAAGGGAAAATGAGCCCTAGGGTTGGGGGATTTATAAGTAGATGAGGATGTTAGGTCGGAAGGGAGGGGCAGGGGTAGGAGCTACGGTGCAGACCGGAAAGTCTGCAGTAGGTAGGGAAAGTAGAAATGCTCAGAGTGTATAGGTAGAATAAAAAAGGATCAGAAAGGAAGGAGGGATATAGTAATTATGAAGATGGCAGTGCAGGTCAGGGATGACACCGCCTAAAATAAGCAGCAGTAGAAGCCAGGGGGGATGAGAGAATGTAAAGAAATGTAGCAAGAGTAGTAGCAGGAGGCAGTGCCAGGAAGGCTGGATGAAAGAAAAAGCAGTAGAAGTCAGGAGGAATGAGAGAGTGTACAGAAACGCAGCAAGAGTTTTTGTGTCTCCATATTACTAAACCTCCATTTCTCTCCTGTCTGCAGCTTTAGCCCCTGCTCTCCCCTATTTGGATACACCTGTGTGGACTTCCAGACCTACATCTCAAGCCTTCCCAGCTTATTCAGTCCGCCAAGCAACTCAACAAACTGTGCTGCTCTCTCCCCCTATTTGGACTAGAAACAAGCCTCCCCTTGAAGAAACCAAGGAAGTATGTGCACCATCTGCTAAACCTACTGTTCTGTAGTTATTTTAGCCCCACTAGGTGTTCTGAACGCTTCCCTGCCAAGAAGCCAGCAGTCAGCCCTTCCTCTTCTTTTTTGTACAACCACCCTTCCTCTTCTACTAGCTCCACTTACCTACACTATCCTCATCCTCCTCCACTCAGTTATTCTACCCCTTCAACAGCCTCTGTGGACCTTAGTTGCATCCCAGCACCTGGCCACTAGATGGCGTCCTCTCCCTATTAATCTAATTACTGCCTTATACTCTATTCCTTCTTTATCTTCTTCCCCTTTAATCTGTAAAGCCCTATTTCTTACTTTACTCTCTTAATCCACTATAGTCCTCTCTTTCATACTACATCACTGTCCCCTGTACTTACCTGTTGCTTTCCCTACTCCAACGATAGATTCTTGATCTTCCCTTGCCTTCCTGGACCTCTGCTGTCCTACTCTCCTACCTTGCTGCATTGCCAGCCCCCCCCCCAGAAGATAAGTTTATCCTACACTTCTCTGTCTACTATCACTACTGGTAAGGCCCTTTTCTTTCCTCCTATATCCAAGCTCTCCACTGATAGTTTTTTTCCTGGCCTCTCTCCTTCTGTGGCTCTTCTCCTCTCATGGGCTCACTCCGCCTCCCCTACCCTACCCCCAAATCCCACCCACCCCAGTGCATCTACATTTATAGTCCCTCCTAGCCCCTCCCTATACCACTCTGCCTATCCCATCACTCTGCTCCTCCCTCCTACAGATTTCTCTTTAATCCGCCCCTCCCCTCTCACTCCCCTTTCCCAACTGCTCTTTCTCATATATCCCTCCTTATATCTCTATACTCCATAGCCTACCACTACCCTATCTTCCAATATCTATCCTACACTACTCCTCCATGACTCTTTCACACTATCTCACCCCATTTACATGTCTTTTCATTCTTACCATTCTGTATAATGCATCTTCTTATTCCAATACCACACTACCCACCTCTTTTTCACCCCACTCATCATCCACTATCTCCCTTCCACATCCTTCATCCCTCCATTTTTCTTTATATCCCTCCCTCCTTCATCCAAATCCATTTCATTACTTTAAACTAAAACACCATACACTCTACAAAAAATCTCCCACTTTCAAATGTAAATTACATCTCCCTTTTACTTCACTCCACATTTCTAGGTTTCAACTCCTCTACTCCTCCTCTTGTCTTGCTCTCGCAGGAGATGTCCATCCTAACCCTGGGCCAACACCAACTAACATTCTCTCTCCCACTACCCCCACAAATAGGCACAATAATAAATACCTTACATTTATTACCATTAATACCCAGAGTATTAATAACAAAATAACAAACTTTCATGCCTGGCTAAATATAAATGAACCTGACATTGTAGCAGTAACAGAAACCTGGTTAAAACCTCAAACTAGTAACTCTGAAATTTTACCACCTGGCTACCAAGCACTCAGGTCCGATCGCCAAAACAAAAAAGGTGGTGGTGTAGCCTTAGTCTACAACTGCCTGCTAAATCTTACCCCATACCAAAATACCATTCCCAACTTTAATAATGCAGAACTAGTCATAGGAATCCTCAAAATAAACAACTTCAAAAGTATCTGTATTATAACCATCTATATCCCTCCTGGAGACAACTCCTCCACCCTAGAGAATATTCTCTGTTGGGCCTCAAACAATATTAAACAGGAAACTTTCATTCTAGGTGATGTAAATATTGATTGGAATAATATTAATAACAATACTCCCCTTCAGTCTATCAATCTTTATAATTTTACTCAACTAATAAACAACATTACCAGACCTAACAAAACCAACCCTCCAGGGTCCATCTTGGACTGGATTCTAGTCAGCCACCCTAACAATATCTCCAACTCGGGTACCTTACCAGACTCATTAAGTGATCATCTCCCAGCCTTTATTAACCGAAAACCCAACAGCTCCCACACCAACAACAATATGCCTACTCTGCAACCTAACTAATTTTAATCCTTCAGTATTTTCAGAAACCCTTCGACTAACAAACTGGGATTCACTAAACACTCTTCCCCTAGATGAAGCCCTAGAACTCTTCAATACTACCTTCCTTAAAATCCTAGATTCCCAAGCCCCTCCCATACAAAAAGGATAAAGTTCAACTCTGCCCCTTGGCTAACTAAACACACTAAAACTCTAATGCGACAAAGGGACAAAACATGGAAACTATACAACAAAAATAAAAACTCAGCCTCTTTACTGCAATTTAAGCAACTCCGCAATCTTGCTAAAAAACTTATTATAAAAGATAAGAAATCTTACTACGGCAAACTTCAGTCCTCCCTCACAAATAATCCCAAAAAATTCTGGAATTCCATCCATTCACTCTTACACCCAGGTACAAAATCCAATCCCTGTCCAGACAATAATAAGACTGACACTGAAATAGCAACTCTCTTTAACTCATTTTTTACTGGCTCAATAGCTGAACTGACTAAATCCTTCTCCTCTTCCACCCCTACCCCTAACCTAAGGCATCCTTCCGCACCCATCCCTCACTCCAACTCTCATAACCCTCCTCCCACTTTCATTCTACATCCTGTGTCTACCACCAGCATCAAACAACTTCTTCTCAAACTCAAACCATGCTCCAATGCCCCTGACAACATTCCATCACTCTTTCTCAAGCTCGCAGCAAATGGCATCGCCATACCTATCAGCATTCTCATCAATAGATCCATCCAAGAATCTTATGTGCCCAAACTTTGGAGAGCTGCCCACATTCTGCCCCTCCATAAAGGAGGCAAAAATAACACCATCTCTAACTTCCCACCAATAGCACTTTATTCTCCAATTTCGAAAATTTTTGAAAAATTCATACACCGCAACTCATGCCCTACCTTCTCGATAACCATCTCCTCACTCCTACACAACATGGGTTTCGCCTGGCCACAGTACCATAACCGCTCTTCATTCCTTCCTAGAAATTGTCAACCAAGCCCGTGACTCTGGAAAAATTGTCTCCACTGTTCTTCTTGACCTTTCTAAGGCCTTGACACTATATCCCACACTCTCCTTCTCAACCACCTCTCTAACCTCAACCTCTCCCACAACTCCTTTCTTGGTTCAGAAGTTATCTCTTTGATAGATCCCAAGCTGTGAAATGGAATACTGGTACCTCAAAATTCCTACCTACCCCTACCGGAGTCCCTCAGGGTTCTATTCTCGGGCCTCTGCTCTTTAACATTTTTATCAATGATCTCCACTCTTCTATTCCTCTTGCTCAAATAGTCCAATACGCAGATGACTCCACTATTATCTGCTCTGCGCCCAACCTTCCCGAGCTCCAAGCCAAAACCCAATTGGCCTTCACAACCATAGAAAATTGGATGCTTCAAAATCATCTCTCCCTCAATGCAAAAAAATCCCACATCATTCTCTTCTCCCCCTCAAAAGCTCTGACTCCTGATAAGTCATCCTTCATAATTTCCAGCCTCTCCCAGTCCTCTATAGAAGTTGTTAGTAGTGCTAAATTACTCGGAGTAACCATTGATGAACACCTGAAATTTAACAATCATATTCAACTAAACATAAAGAAAACTCATCAGAAGCTCGGTATGCTTTATAGAAATGCAAACTTTCTTACTCCATCTTCAAGACAAACTCGCCACTACCTTCCTTCTCCCTTCTCTACTGTATGGTGCTCCTCTTCTATCCAATCACTTCTCTACTATCTCCACAAAACTCGAAAGCTGCTACTATAAAATTGCCAAATTCGCTACTAACTCCACTCATTCTACACACCACTGCATCTGCCTCCGTAGTCTCCAATGGTTAGAACTCCCTAATCAACTCAATTTCCTCCAACTTACTACTGCACACAAACTAATCTTTAAACCTACTGCTTGCCCAGCATTATCTAATACCTTCACCATATACAATCCTCCAAGGCCCCTAAGATCTAGCCACCAAAATCTTATTTCAGTTTACAAACCCAAACGACCCCTGGCCAGCTCCTACTTTCCTATACTACAGCAAAAATGGAACTCACTTCCTTCCCTTCTAAGAGCCACTACAAGCTATGAACACTTTAAATCTCTTCTTCATTCTCACCTCTTCCAAAATTGGAAATGTAATTGTATACTTCCTACCTAGATCTCAATTTATCCTAGTTCCATCCCACCCCTGGTTCCCCTTCTTCTGTCTCTCTCCCTAGCTCCCTCCCTTCTTCATTATCTCCTCCTTCCTCCCTGATTAAACCCTTTACCTTCCTTCAAGTGCTATGCTCACTCTCACCTTAACTCTTTTGCCTTTTTTCTCTAGGCGGTCTCCTGGACTCAACCACAATTTGAACATTAGTTTTCTGTTCTTTTCTATCCTCTTCTAACACCTCTCCTTTAATTTCTTTGCTTCTTTTTTTCTCCCATGCATCCATGCTCTTGCATTCAAACTCTATCTATAATTTGCTTTCCTTTCCTACTTACTAACATCACACTTGCACTAATATATCTTTTTCTTATGTATAGTGCCCATTGCACCTCATTCTTGTTTGGAAATTGTTAAAGTATTATGCTATTAGAACAGAGTGTGTTTTTGTGTGTAAGTATTAGTTTAGATTTTTTCTGCTGTTTTTTTGTGTGTAATGTATTATCGTGGAGCTTTTCTCCCCGGGCCTCCACTGAAAACGGGCTTTCGGGCCCAGTGGACTTCCCCGGTTATCAAACTGGAAATAAATAAATAATAAATAAATAAGAGTAATAGCAGGAGGCAGAGCCAGAAAGGCTGGATGAGAGCAGGAAACCTATCAGTGGACTGCTGAAGTGCTGAAAGGTAAGTACAAGGGACAGGGGATTTAGCGGAAAGGAGTGAGCTACAATGATGTAAAGTCAAGTATTGATAGAAAAGTAAAGAGAAGGTAGAGCTTGTATAAAGAATTACAGAGATGAAAAACAACAAATTGTGAGAAATTGAGGATAAGGGGGGAGGTTGCCACCTAGTGGATAAATGCGGTAGTGCACCAGTAGTTCCACCGAGGTAGATCCCTAACAGGGCTAATTAGAGGGTAAAAGGGAAGTAGAGAAGAAAGAAAAATTAAATAAGTAGGTAGGCTGTTGGATTTCCTGGTAGGGGAGCTTACTGAACACCTAGTCGGCCTTTGGGTAATTACATAATACAGAGGTTTAGCAGCCGTAATACATACTTTCTCAACCTTCTAGGAAGGGCTTAGTTCTATTCCCATACAAGGGTTGAAGCCGTGGAGTTTGTTGTATTATGTTTTGGGTGTAGGTATTCAAGCCAGGCGGAGACGCAGAGGGTTTTGTTGAGTGGAAAAAGCTGGAGAAGAGGAGGTAAGCAGAGAGAAAACTGTACTTAGTAAGTAGTATAGTAGCACATAGGCATACAGTGACAATACACTTTTAGGCAAGATTTAAAACTCACAACTGTTTCAAGCAACAAACTATGCAGCAATTGACAGATACAATTAAAAAGCAAAGCTGTCTAAGAACACAAGCAGAAGTTGGTATAATGAGTGGAAATTGGCCAGCACACTGTACACTTAATAGATACTTAAGCGCAGTTTTGTTGGTAGTTAGCGCTGGAGTGGCGTGGTTAACAATTCAGATAGGCGCACACCAGAAAGTAAAATACTAGTGCAACACTTATGTGGAGTGAGTAGTATTAAGCGTAGGACGC
Source organism: Protopterus annectens (assembly GCF_019279795.1). Classification (NCBI taxonomy): domain Eukaryota; kingdom Metazoa; phylum Chordata; order Ceratodontiformes; family Protopteridae; genus Protopterus; species Protopterus annectens. The sequence goes on along the minus strand of NC_056737.1, from coordinate 1,875,670,302 downwards.
TAACCAGCACAAAATCTGCTCAGAGAGACACGTACAATTTAAATGACCAAACACTGCTTAGTCAACGCACGTTTTAGAGTGGCGTTCTTTTAAGCTGAGCAGTGTTCACAGAAAGAAAGAAAAACATGCAGTACTAAAATAGAGTTGTCAATTGACGCTAACTAGCACAGTTGAGCTATATTGAACACTGCATAAACAACACACGTGTTAGAGTGGCGTTCTGATAAATTGAACAGCGTTCACAAAATAAAAGAAAGAAAAACATGTAATACCAACAATAGAGTTGTTGAATTACTCTAACTAGCAACTCTTTGAACAGCGTTCACAAAATAATAAAGAAATACATGTAATACTAACAATAGAGCTGTTGAATTACTCTAACTAGCACAAATGAGCTATATTGAACACCGCTTAAGCAACGACGTAGCAGTGGCGTTCAGTTTGAGCAGCGTTCACAAGAAGAAAAACAAGCAATACAAAAAGATAGAAATCTCGATTGACGCTAATTAGCACAATTGATCTATATTGAACTCATTCTAGTACAGGACAGTTAATACACAATTCAGCTGTAAGGCATACATTCAGTAAATGGACATAGCTGAATAAAAAGAAGTGAGTAACCTTATTCAAGTTTATGACAATAATGGCATACAAAATCAGACAGGGCTGTACTTTTATAACACTTTAAGCTTTACACCAAATAGCGGTACCATATTGCACATACAAGAATTCACCTTACTTGTGTTGCCGACGCAGCTCCACACTAGCACCAGGATACACATCAGCCAAAGAGGGATTTGCAAAAGGGAAAATGCGCCCTAGGGTTGGGGGATTTTATAAGTAGATGAGGATGTAAGGTCGGAAGGGGAGGGGCAGGGGGTAGGAGCTTACGGGTGCAGATCGGAAAGTCTGCAGTAGGTAGGGAAAGTAGAAATGCTCAGAGTGTATAGGTAGAATAAAAAAGGATCAGAAAGGAAGGAGGGATATAGTAATTATGAAGATGGCAGTGCAGGTCAGGGATGACACCGCCTAAAATAAGCAGCAGTAGAAGCCAGGGTGGATGAGAGAATGTAAAGAAATGTAGCAAGAGTAGTAGCAGGAGGCAGTGCCAGGAAGGCTGGATGAAAGAAAAAGCAGTAGAAGTCAGGAGGAATGAGAGAGTGTACAGAAACGCAGCAAGAGTAATAGCAGGAGGCAGAGCCAGAAAGGCTGGATGAGAGCAGGAAACCTATCAGTGGACTGCTGAAGTGCTGAAAGGTAAGTATTAGGGACAGGGGATTTAGTGGAAAGGAGTGAGCTACAATGATGTAAAGTCAAGTATTGATAGAAAAGTAAAGAGAAGGTAGAGCTTGTATAAAGAATTACAGAGATGAAAAACAACAAATTGTGAGAAATTGAGGATAAGGGGGGAGGGCGCAACCTAGTGGATAAATGCGGTAGTGCACCAGTAGTTCCACCGAGGTAGATCCCTAACAGGGCTAATTAGAGGGTAAAAGGGAAGTAGAGAAGAAAGAAAAATTAAATAAGTAGGTAGGCTGTTAAATTTCCTGGTAGGGGAGCTTACTGAACACCTAGTCGGCCTTTGGGTAATTACATAATACAGAGGTTTAGCAGCCGTAATACATACTTTCTCAACCTTCTAGGAAGGGCTTAGTTCTATTCCCATACAAGGGTTGAAGCCGTGGAGTTTGTTGTATTATGTTTTGGGTGTAGGTATTCAAGCCAGGCGGAGACGCAGAGGGTTTTGTTGAGTGGAAAAAAGCTGGAGAAGAGGAGGTAAGCAGAGAGAAAACTGTACTTAGTAAGTAGTATAGTAGCACATAGGCATACAGTGACAATACACTTTTAGGCAAGATTTAAAACTCACAACTGTTTCAAGCAACAAACTATTCAGCAATTTACAGATACAATTAAAAAGCAAAGCTGTCTAAGAACACAAGCAGAAGTTGGTATAATGAGTGGAAATTGGCCAGCACACTGTACACTTAATAGATACTTAAGCGCAGTTTTGTTGGTAGTTAGCGCTGGAGTGGCGTGGTTAACAATTCAGATAGGCGCACACCAGAAAGTAAAATACTAGTGCAACACTTATGTGGCGTGAGTAGTATTAAGCATAGGACGCTAACCAGCACAAAATCTGCTCAGAGAGACACGTACAATTTAAATGACCAAATGCTGCTTAGTCAACGCACGTTTTAGAGTGGCATTCTTTTAAGCTGAGCAGTGTTCACAGAAAGAAAGAAAAACATGCAGTACTAAAATAGAGTTGTCAATTGACGCTAACTAGCACAGTTGAGCTATATTGAACACTGCATAAACAACACACGTGTTAGAGTGGCGTTCTGATAAATTGAACAGCGTTCACAAAATAAAAGAAAGAAAAACATGTAATACCAACAATAGAGTTGTTGAATTACTCTAACTAGCAACTCTTTGAACAGCATTCACAAAATAATAAAAAAATACATGTAATACAAACAATAGAGCTGTTGAATTACTCTAACTAGCACAAATGAGCTATATTGAACACCGCTTAAGCAACGCACGTGTAGCAGTGGCGTTCAGTTTGAGCAGCGTTCACAAGAAGAAAAACAAGCAATACAAAAAGATAGAAATCTCGATTGACTCTAACTAGCACAATTGATCTATATTGAACTCATTCTAGTACAGGACGGTTAATACACAATTCAGCTGTAAGGCATACATTCAGTAAATGGACATAGCTGAATAAAAAGAAGCGAGTAACCTTATTCAAGTTTATGACAATAATGGCATACAAAATCAGACAGGGCTGTACTTTTATAACACTTTAAGCTTTACACCAAATAGCGGTACCATATTGCACATACAAGAATTCACCTTACTTGTGTTGCCGACGCAGCTCCACACTAGCACCAGGATACACATCAGCCAAAGAGGGATTTGCTAAAGGGAAAATGAGCCCTAGGGTTGGGGGATTTTATAAGTAGATGAGGATGTTAGGTCGGAAGGGGAGGGGCAGGGGGTAGGAGCTTACGGGTGCAGATCGGAAAGTCTGCAGTAGGTAGGGAAAGTAGAAATGCTCAGAGTGTATAGGTAGAATAAAAAAGGATCAGAAAGGAAGGAGGGATATAGTAATTATGAAGATGGCAGTGCAGGTCAGGGATGACACCGCCTAAAATAAGCAGCAGTAGAAGCCAGGGGGGATGAGAGAATGTAAGGAAATGTAGCAAGAGTAGTAGCAGGAGGCAGTGCCAGGAAGGCTGGATGAAAGAAAAAGCAGTAGAAGTCAGGAGGAATGAGAGAGTGTACAGAAACGCAGCAAGAGTAATAGCAGGAGGCAGAGCCAGAAAGGCTGGATGAGAGCAGGAAACCTATCAGTGGACTGCTGAAGTGCTGAAAGGTAAGTACTAGGGACAGGGGATTTAGCGGAAAGGAGTGAGCTACAATGATGTAAAGTCAAGTATTGATAGAAAAGTAAAGAGAAGGTAGAGCTTGTATAAAGAATTACAGAGATGAAAAACAACAAATTGTGAGAAATTGAGGATAAGGGGGGAGGTTGCCTCCTAGTGGATAAATGCGGTAGTGCACCAGTAGTTCCACCGAGGTAGATCCCTAACAGGGCTAATTAGAGGGTAAAAGGGAAGTAGAGAAGAAAGAAAAATTAAATAAGTAGGTAGGCTGTTGGATTTCCTGGTAGGGGAGCTTACTGAACACCTAGTCGGCCTTTGGGTAATTACATAATACAGAGGTTTAGCAGCCGTAATACATACTTTCTCAACCTTCTAGGAAGGGCTTCGTTCTATTCCCATACAAGGGTTGAAGCCATGGAGTTTGTTGTATTATGTTTTGGGTGTAGGTATTCAAGCCAGGCGGAGATGCAGAGGGTTTTGTTGAGTGGAAAAAAGCTGGAGAAGAGGAGGTAAGCAGAAAGAAAACTGTACTTAGTAAGTAGTATAGTAGCACATAGGCATACAGTGACAATACACTTTTAGGCAAGATTTAAAACTCACAACTGTTTCAAGCAACAAACTATGCAGCAATTGACAGATACAATTAAAAAGCAAAGCTGTCTAAGAACACAAGCAGAAGTTGGTATAATGAGTGGAAATTGGCCAGCACACTGTACACTTAATAGATACTTAAGCGCAGTTTTGTTGGTAGTTAGCGCTGGAGTGGCGTGGTTAACAATTCAGATAGGCGCACACCAGAAAGTAAAATACTAGTGCAACACTTATGTGGCGTGAGTAGTATTAAGCGTAGGACGCTAACCAGCACAAAATCTGCTCAGAGAGACACGTACAATTTAAATGACCAAACACTGCTTAGTCAACGCACGTTTTAGAGTGGCGTTCTTTTAAGCTGAGCAGTGTTCACAGAAAGAAAGAAAAACATGCAGTACTAAAACAGAGTTGTCAATTGACGCTAACTAGCACAGTTGAGCTATATTGAACACTGCATAAACAACACACGTGTTAGAGTGGCGTTCTGATAAATTGAACAGCGTTCACAAAATAAAAGAAAGAAAAACATGTAATACCAACAATAGAGTTGTTGAATTACTCTAACTAGCAACTCTTTGAACAGCGTTCACAAAATAATAAAGAAATACATGTAATACTAACAATAGAGCTGTTGAATTACTCTAACTAGCACAAATGAGCTATATTGAACACCGCTTAAGCAACGCACGTGTAGCAGTGGCGTTCAGTTTGAGCAGCGTTCACAAGAAGAAAAACAAGCAATACAAAAAGATAGAAATCTCGATTGACGCTAACTAGCACAATTGATCTATATTGAACTCATTCTAGTACAGGACAGTTAATACACAATTCAGCTGTAAGGCATACATTCAGTAAATGGACATAGCTGAATAAAAAGAAGCGAGTAACCTTATTCAAGTTTATGACAATAATGGCATACAAAATCAGACAGGGCTGTACTTTTGTAACACTTTAAGCTTTACACCAAATAGCGGTACCATACTGCACATACAAGAATTCACCTTACTTGTGTTGCCGACGCAGCTCCACACTAGCACCAGGATACACATCAGCCAAAGAGGGATTTGCTAAAGGGAAAATGCACCCTAGGGTTGGGGGATTTTATAAGTAGATGAGGATGTTAGGTCGGAAGGGGAGGGGCAGGGGGTAGGAGCTTACGGGTGCAGACCGGAAAGTCTGCAGTAGGTAGGGAAAGTAGAAATGCTCAGAGTGTATAGGTAGAATAAAAAAGGATCAGAAAGGAAGGAGGGATATAGTAATTATGAAGATGGCAGTGCAGGTCCGGGATGACACCGCCTAAAATAAGCAGCAGTAGAAGCCAGGGGGGATGAGAGAATGTAAAGAAATGTAGCAAGAGTAGTAGCAGGAGGCAGTGCCAGGAAGGCTGAATGAAAGAAAAAGCAGTAGAAGTCAGGAGGAATGTGAGAGTGTACAGAAACGCAGCAAGAGTAATAGCAGGAGGCAGAGCCAGAAAGGCTGGATGAGAGCAGGAAACCTATCAGTGGACTGCTGAAGTGCTGAAAGGTAAGTACTAGGGACAGGGGATTTAGCGGAAAGGAGTGAGCTACAATGATGCAAAGTCAAGTATTGATAGAAAAGTAAAGAGAAGGTAGAGCTTGTATAAAGAATTACAGAGATGAAAAACAACAAATTGTGAGAAATTGAGGATAAGGGGGGAGGTTCCCACCTAGTGGATAAATGCGGTAGTGCACCAGTAGTTCCACCGAGGTAGATCCCTAACAGGGCTAATTAGAGGGTAAAAGGGAAGTAGAGAAGAAAGAAAAATTAAATAAGTAGGTAGGCTGTTGGATTTCCTGGTAGGGGAGCTTACTGAATACCTAGTCGGCCTTTGGGTAATTACATAATACAGAAGTTTAGCAGCCATAATACATACTTTCTCAACCTTCTAGGAAGGGCTTAGTTCTATTCCCATACAAGGGTTGAAGCCGTGGAGTTTGTTGTATTATGTTTTGGGTGTAGGTATTCAAGCCAGGCGGAGACGCAGAGGGTTTTGTTGAGTGGAAAAAAGCTGGAGAAGAGGAGGTAAGCAGAGAGAAAACTGTACTTAGTAAGTAGTATAGTAGCACATAGGCATACAGTGACAATACACTTTTAGGCAAGATTTAAAACTCACAACTGTTTCAAGCAACAAACTATGCAGCAATTGACAGATACAATTAAAAAGCAAAGCTGTCTAAGAACACAAGCAGGAGTTGGTATAATGAGTGGAAATTGGCCAGCACACTATACACTTAATAGATACTTAAGCGCAGTTTTGTTGGTAGTTAGCGCTGGAGTGGGGTGGTTAACAATTCAGATAGGCGCACACCAGAAAGTAAAATACTAGTGCAACACTTATGTGGCGTGAGTAGTATTAAGCGTAGGATGCTAACCAGCACAAAATCTGCTCAGAGAGACACGTACAATTTAAATGACCAAATGCTGCTTAGTCAACGCACGTTTTAGAGTGGCGTTCTTTTAAGCTGAGCAGTGTTCACAGAAAGAAAGAAAAACATGCAGTACTAAAATAGAGTTGTCAATTGACGCTAACTAGCACAGTTGAGCTATATTGAACACTGCATAAACAACACACGTGTTAGAGTGGCGTTCTGATAAATTGAACAGCGTTCACAAAATAAAAGAAAGAAAAACATGTAATACCAACAATAGAGTTGTTGAATTACTCTAACTAGCAACTCTTTGAACAGCGTTCACAAAATAATAAAGAAATACATGTAATACAAACAATAGAGCTGTTGAATTACTCTAACTAGCACAAATGAGCTATATTGAACACCGCTTAAACGCGTGTAGCAGTGGCGTTCAGTTTGAGCAGCGTTCACAAGAAGAAAAACAAGCAATACAAAAAGATAGAAATCTCGATTGACGCTAACTAGCACAATTGATCTATATTGAACTCATTCTAGTACAGGACGGTTAATACACAATTCAGCTGTAAGGCATACATTCAGTAAATGGACATAGCTGAATAAAAAGAAGCGAGTAACCTTATTCAAGTTTATGACAATAATGGCATACAAAATCAGACAGGGCTGTACTTTTATAACACTTTAAGCTTTACACCAAATAGCGGTACCATATTGCACATACAAGAATTCACCTTACTTGTGTTGCCGACGCAGCTCCACACTAGCACCAGGATACACATCAGCCAAAGAGGGATTTGCTAAAGGGAAAATGCGCCCTAGGGTTGGGGGATTTTATAAGTAGATGAGGATGTTAGGTCGGAAGGGGAGGGGCAGGGGGTAGGAGCTTACGGGTGCAGACCGGAAAGTCTGCAGTAGGTAGGGAAAGTAGAAATGCTCAGAGTGTATAGGTAGAATAAAAAAGGATCAGAAAGGAAGGAGGGATATAGTAATTATGAAGATGGCAGTGCAGGTCAGGGATGACACCGCCTAAAATAAGCAGCAGTAGAAGCCAGGGGGGATGAGAGAATGTAAAGAAATGTAGCAAGAGTAGTAGCAGGAGGCAGTGCCAGGAAGGCTGGATGAAAGAAAAAGCAGTAGAAGTCAGGAGGAATGAGAGAGCGTACAGAAACGCAGCAAGAGTAATAGCAGGAGGCAGAGCCAGAAAGGCTGGATGAGAGCAGGAAACCTATCAGTGGACTGCTGAAGTGCTGAAAGGTAAGTACTAGGGACAGGGGATTTAGCGGAAAGGAGTGAGCTACAATGATGTAAAGTCAAGTATTGATAGAAAAGTAAAGAGAAGGTAGAGCTTGTATAAAGAATTACAGAGATGAAAAACAACAAATTGTGAGAAATTGAGAATAAGGGGGGGGGGGGGTCGCCACCTAGTGGATAAATGCGGTAGTGCACCAGTAGTTCCACCGAGGTAGATCCCTAACAGGGCTAATTAGAGGGTAAAAAGGAAGTAGAGAAGAAAGAAAAATTAAATAAGTAGGTAGGCTGTTGGATTTCCTGGTAGGGGAGCTTACTGAACACCTAGTCGGTCTTTGGGTAATTACATAATACAGAGGTTTAGCAGCCGTAATACATACTTTCTCAACCTTCTGGGAAGGGCTTAGTTCTATTCCCATACAAGGGTTGAAGCCGTGGAGTTTGTTGTATTATGTTTTGGGTGTAGGTATTCAAGCCATGCGGAGACGCAGAGGGTTTTGTTGAGTGGAAAAACTTTCTCAACCTTCTAGGTGCTACTACAACCAATTTGTGTATTACCTTGTAACACTGCAACATATGGTGTTGCTGACAGTACATCTCCCTCACCTTTTCATAGGTCCATCAGGTGTGGCCAGAGTTCATGGTCCTGTACATGGTAAGTGTGATACTGTTGTTTTCCAGATCAGGTATACCCTATGAATGTTAATGGCTGCCATTTTGCCTTATGCACAACTGTTGTGCTTAGCCAGAGTAGAATAACTGTATGTTCCATTTCGGAGCAGTTAACTACAGTGTATAGCCTAGGGAATGACAGGTGTGTATTTGTACAAACATTAACATGTTTGCACTTATAGTTATGAGCAACTACACAGACTGCTATATATGATGCAATTACTCCAAGATGCCCATTCAAACACAATAGGGAGAAGGTACATATCTGAGGCAGTTCTACTACAACTGGCATATCATTATCAAGACAGGTATACTTGGTTTTATGTGTAGTTTTTATACATACACTGTCATATTGCACACCTCACAGGTGTATTGTACTAGCAATGTTACCTGGATATAGGTGATGTGCATGTTATACAGGGCCTGGGTTGTTTGTGTATCTTGTTGTGATTGTGTGTGTTGTGCATGGTGTCAGAGATGAGAAGATGTGGGACATTTAAAGCAGTTGTGGATACTCATCTGTATAAGTCTGTGTGGATTACCGTACATAATAGTGCAGGTGGCAATGTACTACTTTTGTCTTGCTTCTCACAGGTGAAGAGGAGGCGTTGGAGCCTGTCCCTCTCGCAACCTGATGTCAGTGTCTCATTGACTCTGATTATGGTGATGGCCATAGTGAGGCACAAGTGGGGTTGTTGGTACTGGAATCTGTCCCAAAGGTTGACATCCCTCTTCTTCCCCCATTGCCCCCACACACAGTCAGTATGCCCACACAAACCCAGTCACCAGAGGCCACAGATATTGGACAGTCAGAGGGTGGGGACATAGTACAGGACAGTGTGAGAACTATGGCATCAGTGAGTGTAGACACTGACCATAGTCAGAGAGCTGGCGAGGTCCCACACAGCAGATTGACAGGGGTGCTCAAAGGAAAACTGCTGACTATCCATGTCCTGTTGTAGGTGTCACATCGCGAGTCACTCACTGCATGTTTTGGGCTGTCATGGAGGCACAGATATGAGCTGAATGCAGCACCAGATGGATGCTTAGGGTTATGAATGCAGCATAGTCTGACATCCGTGGCTGTCTCCACCACATTGGTGACACTATGCAATATTTCACTGATATAGTGGACAGATGGTGGGCTGAGACAGTGTCTGTCTTTGAGCATGCATTGTCTGTGCTGGAACAAGTGGTTGAGGTTGGGCATCGGACATGTTGATGTAGACCAGCTACACTATCTGCTGGGAGTCCACGTGGCTGTGCACACTCATGGTCCCATAGTGGCATACCTCCAGTGCTACAGAGGGAGGTATGATATATCCATACCATGACATGGCAGGCCATGGGCACATGGTCCTGCGAGGTCCTGTGGGGGACTCAGGCCCAGCAGATAGCAATCACTATCAGGTACTAGCACTGCATCTGAACTTGGGCATGGTGCTACCCATGCTACTCCTGGTGAAACCAGTTTCCGTGCTCGTGACCAGAGAGGGAGAACTGTCCACTCTACTAAGTACAGTCTACAGGTGTCCACCATACACACGTGTAGAGCTACCACTGTGCTTGACTGCGTACATGCACACACTCCAATAACACTGTCACATGCAGGTCACCTAGAGACATACACACCACCCCCCTATGGCTCATGTAACCAGCACACCTTCTTGACTCACACACATGCTGTCAACTGTTTGGCACAGCCTAGGTCTCTTGCACCCCTACACCACACCCTGCACATGTGATGATACCTGTGCTGCATCTCTGCCATCCACGTCATCGATGCAAGGACCTGAATATATATGTCTAATGTACCAGATGTCTATATAACTTTACATGTGTTTGTGTAGTGCAGTAGTGTTATGCCATGGCAGTTGCTGTGGATGACAACAGGTACTGTATCCTGGCATGTGTCAGGAATACACATCAGACATTGTGTATCTTTGTTGCCAGATGGTACATTGGTGGTAGTATTCCAGAATAACAGGTGTGTCATGGAGCTGTGTATGTTTTTGTCCCCAGAGTCTGAGTGGTTTAACTATGGGCACATGGCGGCAATACAGCGGCACAGGATGGCAAGGCAGCACAACAGAGATATGACATCAGCAAGGTATGCCAGTATATGTGCATGGCTCCCTAGGTGCACATGTGTAGAACAGTGTGAAAGGGACAATGGAGACAGTCAGCATCATCATGCTTTCATACCCTGTGACACAACTCTACTACCCTTGATACATGTCACCTGGGTATTCTGCACTTTCAACTCTAGATGGTGGTGGACATCAATTATGCTTATGTAGGGGAAGGAAATTTAGGGCCAGTGGCTAGTCACAGGACCATAAAATGAAGCTAGTCACAGGGCCATAAAATGCAAAACCCATGCATAAGGGTAAGCCACATGGGCATGTTTCTAGTGCTGTCAGCGGACATATTTGCACACACACACACACACACACACACACACACACACACACACACACACACACACACACACACACACACACACACACACACACACACACACACACACACACACACACACACACAGTTGGAGGATGTGAAATGAGATCTCCTACCTATCTAGTATTACACACTACAGCTCACAGTACCTATCGCATGTGCCACAGGTTACGTCTGTTATATATGTTTATGCAGGCATAGTACTTGTGTTGTATGCAAAGTGGCCTTGTGTTAGACAACATGTGGCCTGCAGAATGATACTGCTTGGTACTGTTATTGTATATAGTGTCATATGGGTGGGATACCTGCTAATATCCCTGCTATGTATGTACACTTACCAGTCTGGCCATATGTGGCTGTTTGCAGTTTGATAATCAGACGTGGCCAGGGACAATATGGCCTGTCCAAGGAATGCATTGCACCCATTGTACATTACACCACCTGTGTACCTATGTATGTCTGGAGGGTGACAGCCTGCAGGCTCAGGGGTCTGTGGGTGAGTGGGTTATCTACTGTTGTGTCCTTGGTCTGGTGCTATCAGGCAGCTGTTGAGATGTGCATGTGCAGATAACTCCAGCATTTAGGGGTATGGGAGTACATTCATACACCCCCGCCTATATCTATATCAATGTGTATAACAGGGTTGTCTGCTTAAATGTAGTTGTGTATCAATAATGTAAATGTGTTATGTAGAAGTATGTGGGGGAGTCTATGTATCATTGTACTTTATATAGCTATATATACTTTTTATTAGCATTTATATATGTGCCACATACTGAGAGACACTAATCAAGCGTAAGGGGGGTGGGGAGAGACAGATACATATATGTAGCTGTATGTATGTACAGACATATTTCCATATAGCAGGTCTTTGTGCAGTGGATGCAGCAGACTTGGACTCAAGTTAACTAAGTGTAGGAGCATGCCCAGTGTGAGTGTCAGTACTTACAAGGTGACTTCAGGCCAGAGCTACCTATACTACAGTCCAGAAATGTTGCCTGCTGCAGAGCATTGACTGCTTCACCTGTTACCACATTACTGCAGATGCCTGATATTGTCCAAGGCATTCCCCGGCTGTTTGCTGACCTTAACATGTGACTCCTACTTCATAACTGTAGACAGCTTCATGGACTGTCCAGACTCGTTGTGCATATCTTTGGCCCACTTCACATAACATTGCTGTCTTCTGGCAAATTAGTGGCAAATCAGTCAAGATTGAAGTAAATTAATGATGACAGATATCTGAGTTTCAGACTCCATGCACAGCAGAATAGTCATGTGAATGCATGACCTGTTATTCTATCCACATTCTATGCTTGTAGGAGCAAATATTTAAAACCTGTCCCAAGTTATGGGCCTTGGTCTCACTTTTATTCACTTTATTTGGCCAGATTTCCTACTGTAAGAGTATGAGAGGTATGATGTGACTGGTGTACATGGTGAAACACCGCACACAGGTTGACAGTCTGCATACCTCTCCCTGTACATGCTATTGCAGAATGTCCAGCATTTCAACCCATATCTGTGCTGTATTCCTCATACATTTGTGGTTTCCCAGTGCTATACTGTACATCGGTCGCTGACTTGTTGTACCTACTGATACATTTAACTGATGGTCTTTACATCCTGCAGCTAATCTAACCTGTTGCAGCCTGCATTTATACTATCCACCTGCTAGGTTACTCAGAGCATGTATAATGCCTGTCTGTAGGTATGGCCCTTTGTGCCCCCATTCACTCTGGCTTTGTCCAGTTTTCTTGCAGTAACAGAATGAGGGGTTATGACAGTCTGTGGGACTACCACCATATGAGTACTGCATATGCAAAAGATGTTGAATGCTGCCAGATTCGAGCCATCAGCAGTATCACACATGCGACTGTCCCTGGCCCACTGAGCCACACCGGCAGCCAGACAGAGTGGCTTCCTCCCTCACACTACTGATAGGTATGCGAGTTGGAGTATGGTGTCAGTCCTTAGGGCCCTAGGTTGTCAGTGCATGTGCTATACATTGTTTCTTGGCCAAGCCCAGGACATATTGCACACCTACTTCTGCCTACAGGGACAGCATTAGGGTGTTCCTCCTCCGAGTCCAACTGTGGGTAAGGCTGTGGTGATCTAGGCACTGGCGGGGGCTGTGTATCCCTTCCCTTTGCTGATCCTGCTGCAGCTGTTTGCACAAGATCATATTGTGTAGCATGGCAGATACTGTGAACATCTGTGCACATGTGGCTGAAGAGTATTGCAAGACACCAGCAGATATATCAAGGCACCGGAACCGTGACTTCAACAGCCCAAACACATGCTTTATGATGATCCTGGTTTGTGCATGTGCCTCATTATGGCGTTCTTCAGTAGGTGTGTGTGTGCATTTCTGATGGGTGTCATCATCCACGGTTCCTGTGTGTAGCCAGCATCCCCAAGTAAATGGCCATGTGGGATGTCCCCCCTAGCAAACATCTGGCACAGCTGTGATTCATGCCAAATATGAGAGTCGTGATAACTGCCAGGGCTGCCAGCACACACATTCATGATAATGCCCTGGACATTGCACATGACTTGGCAGTTGATGGAGTGATACCCCTTGCAGCTGACGTAGATTCTACCCTCTTCACCGAGTGGTGCCTTGATGTGTATATGAGTGCATTCTGTGGCACCCAGTACCTCAGGGTAGTGTGCTACATGACAGAAGAGTCTCATACTGCTGGCCCTCTTCTCAGCGGTGTGGAGAAGATAAATGTGCTCACTGGCATGTAGTAGGATTGGATCCAGGAACTGGTGGAGTAACCTGGAAGCAGATGGCTGTGAGACCCCCATCATGTTCCCAGTTGGTCTTTGGAAACTACCTGTAGTTAGTATCCTAAGAGCTTCACATACCTTTGTTTCCACTGGGATGGGTTCCCCTCTGTTGGCTCTGGGTCTGAGTTGAGGTCGGCAGAGCTCAATGAGTTATTGTAGTCTGTCCCTATCCACCCTGTAGCACTCTACAACCTCCAGCTCATGTAGCTCCTGGCAGGTTACCCTGGGCCTGAACAGTCTTCTCCTTCTCAGTCTAGGCCTATGGTCAGCAGCAGCAACAGCAGCATTGACCTCAGCATCTAGCACATACATATGTGGCATACCTGCAGCAGCCCCTAGCATTTTCTAGGTTAAAAGTCCCAAGTCTGTACTTCAATTGTGCAGAGTATGGGGAAAAATCAACTTGTAGGGTGTATGCATAATCTATAGTGCTCTGCTGTAGGTGTACTCTATGTGATTGGCTAGCTATGATGCATTCCACCTGTCACGCACATTATTAAGGGGTTTAATGGCCTAGTTTAAGTGAAACAGGGCTCATCTATAATTAATATATCATTGGCTTTCTCAGCCAATTTTTTTTTTTTTTTTGACAGCTTTCCTTACTTAGCACTGCAGCTCACCAAGCAAACCTGTGCCTCAGAGATAAACAAAACTTAGCAGTCCATAGACACCACCATGGAAGGTCACACTCAGCACAGCTGTGCGCCATGCAAACACGTTCAAACCTGCAGAAGCATGTGACCCTAAGGTAAACAAAGCTTAGCAGTCACCAGATACCCCGCCCTGCTGAGAAGAGTAGTGTGCCACGAAAACAGGCCTCGCTGAGCTCCAATGAGCTTAAAAGTTTGCAGACACACCCCTTTTTGATGTCAGCTACCTCTTCTGTGGACACCAACACAGTTTTGTGCCTACACAGATGTGATCTGTGGACACAGATTTCCATTTGTGCTATTCAGTAACCCCAACTCATTTGCATACAGATCCGTTGAGAGTACCTGGTAACTACACAGTTTCAAGCCCTGCCTCATTAGCAACCACAGCAGTCCTATATTGTGCATACTCCACACATGGTCCTCTAATGCATTACTGTTACATACTCACAAATTCTGGTTTTTACAATTTTTTTTATTTTTCAATTTTTCCATAATGGCATGTTTGTGCACTGCTGCATGCTGTGTAAACATACCCAGGGTTTTAAAAAATATATTTTACATTATTTTCCATATGGATTTGGACATACAGTGGTTATTTTGCACACATCTGTGTCCTCTATACTATTTCTGCCACTGTAACTACACTTTTACAGCCCCTTGTGTCATTTTTACATCCTGCACATGGAATTTTTCTGTGTACATTACGGACACCAACATGGGGTCTGCATGACTGCCTATCTGCTTGCTGGATCACTCTACCTGCCTTCTTTGCATGCATTTCACCTGCTTATGAGGTGATTTGCATGCAACAGACACTACCATGTTCTCATGATTGTGCACACCCCTCAGCTCCCTTTACTGAATCTCACATCTGCTTACTTCCATGTAAGCACCATGCCCCTATGCCTACATGGCAAATAATGCAGTGTAGGCTTTATTAAATTCCCCCCAATGTCTAGTACGTTCCGTTCCCTGGTAATTTTATTTACAATCTGAAGCAATTGCTGTTCCTGAACATATGTTGTGAATAACTTCCTTATTAATTTATTGAATCAATATTATTCCAGTCTGCTTCTAGTAAATTGAAGTCCACAGCCACTATTATTCTTTCCTCCTGTGTTTCATGAAAGAAATGTATGAATTATACTAGGTTATCAGCACTTGAGTTTTGTGCGCTATAGACTCCAACAACTGTTATATGTTCCAGGGTTGTCTTTATTATCACAGTTACACAATCTGTAGTATTGGTGCTATCACTGAACACATAATAATCACAGGTCTCATAACTATCTTTAATACCGATCTCTCTCACTCTCTCACAGACATACACACACACACACACACACACACACACACACACACACACACACACACACACACACACACACACACACACACACACACACACACACACACACACACACACACACACACACACACACACACACACTCACACAGTATCTCCTTTCTCAACCCTTACTGTAACCTGCAAACAATCACACAGACACTCACTCTGTCCAAACCTTTACTCATTCCTAACATACACTACCCCCTTACACACACATACACACACTCACTCTCAGTCTCACTCTCACACACAAACACTTCTAACATAAAACTCACTTACCTTTTCCAACCAAACAGAAATATAACAGAAGTTTGATAAAATGGGCATTCATACAAATTGACTCTGCAGCTCATTCTTATGATCAAATGAATGTTTAGTGAAATGGATGGAACCCACACACACACACACACACACACACACACACACACACACACACACAAATAAACATCTATAAATATATATATATATATATATATATAGTTGTGTGTGTGTGTGTGCGTGCATGTGAATGTGTTTGTGTGTGTGTGTGTGTGTGTGTGTGTGTGTGTGTGTGTGTGTGTGTGTGTATATATATATATATATATATATATATATATATATCAGGTTGCAAATCAAAAGTTATAACACATATTTGCTAGAATGCTCATTTGTGTGAATTCCATAGGGTTGAATTTAGTATTATATAGTGTAGGTAAGCAGGAGTATATGGAGAATTAATGTTTGATTGAAAAAGTGGTGGTTGTGAAGATGTGCAAGACTGTCTTTTAGCAGTTGATGTGAATATATGAGTTCACAGGAGAAGGTTAGAGTGAGGATTAGATAAAGAGATAGATTCACTACAGTGCATGTTTTGCGTTATGTGTGTTCCATGTTGTTTTATCTTGTATAGTGGTTCTGTTAGGGAAATGTTTTTCGGTGATGTAATGTGTAGGGTTAGGAATGCGTCAGTAATAGCGTTAGGTTTATGGTTAAGGTTAGCACGCATGAGTAAGATGGTGCAGGGAGCAAAGCCTAGCTGCTACATGTACTGTATTATTTATGCGTCTACTTACAGAGTTGCTTTATTACTCTGCTACCTACTCTGTAGGCCATCTCATATTCAATGTTATCTACTTGTACTGCCATTTGGCCAACATTCATTTTATTTATTTTTTGGTGATCATCAGAGTACTGGTTCCACAGGTCATCGTATCAATACTGACACTTTACTCCAATTCCGGTAATGCCTGTGACTGATGCCAACACCTTAGCCTGGTCATGTCAGGCTTTTGAAGGCACCATCACAGTCTTAGTAGTTGCTCCTGAACTGCCCTTAAAGGAGATACAACATAATATTGCTCTCCTTCACACCCCATGCAGATGCTTTCTGGTGATCACAAACAGACTGCCACAGGATCCCAAATCTCTCCAGAATATAGTGTCACTTTCACAAGAACAATAACGTTGCCTATGAGTCATTCCCTCTAGTCACATAAAGCAGGTCTCATTTCTCAAAAAAAAAAATAAGGTGATTTGTGAATCACAGGTAACACATCATGCAGCTGTGAGGTGTCATAATGCACATACTCGTGTTAGTCTCCAGGATGAGCTCATGGCCATGAGCTGTCAGTAGTAAACATAAATAACAAACTACAGTTCAAGTCATTGATGCATGGCACAAAACTGACATCCATGCAACCTGACCTAATTTGCTTACATGGTATACAAATAGGTAAGAAAGTAAGCAACTGTATTGTTTTAAAGGACTGCTACAAATTGGCACATGAGGTGAAGAAAGCTTGGCATGCTATGCTAGATATCTGAACAGCAGTATTGGAAGAATAACAGCATTTTTGCAACTATGGATAGCTTTGAAAAGGTATGCAGTAATCTGCAATTGTGTAGTGAACTGCATTTGTCTACCTTCCAAAGGTACCACCCTTAAAAGGAATTCACTTTATAAAAGGCTAGCAATATCACCAAAGTGTCTGCATATGTATATTATACATAGATTATACTAATATCAAGGTAGTCCATGTAACTAATTGTGGAGAAGTTATGGCCTGTGCAATACATATGGTGATCTGTAATTGTGGGTGTACCAGTCCTGTGCTTACACATTTGTATTAGACCACTGTAGAAGGGAAGGGCTATGTCACCATAATTTCTCAAGCTGTACATTAATGTTGACAGCAGGAATGACTGTCTTACTCAGTATCTACCTGTATTATATAACAGACTGGATGGATGAGTCTTGTGAAGAATGCATATTATGCCAATGCATTCCAAGTACAACTGTTGCATGTATTCAGATATCTGTCCCTATATCTATAATATAGCATATCTTCTTAGCTTAGCTGTCACTTTGGATATTGTACTATTTACCTAGGTCGCCCTTCTGTCTGTAGTTACCTTCCTACTAGTCCTAGTAGTATATGGTCTGAAGCTTTATTTTATGTGCTCAAAAGTATCTGCATGTCAGAAGAACAGGATGGACAGTATGTACTGGGCAATTTTGGCCCTGTTGAAAATAATTTCCTGTCACATGCACTCAGTACAGATCCATGGCATCTGTTGAGGAAAGGGCTTGCTGTGCAGCATTTACAGTACAAGGCATGGTGGAGAATGTCCCATGGCATAGAAGTTATGGGATAAGCACAACTGTATATTACAGCAATGTTATAAACATGATATTAGCATGTTAAACAATACCAAGGCAAGCACATGTTCTGCAGAAGCTGAGAAGTCAGCCACAGAATGAAGGCAGACACAGAAGCAGCAAGCTGACAGCCATAGGAGTTTTAAGTTCTTTCACAGGGGTCTGACTCTGAAGAAGTGCACACAGGCACTAGGACGGATCTACCACCATGCTTCCTGGATGATTATGTACTGCATTCATTAGATTTCTATACAACAACACTGCACATGTGCACTGTCAACTCATCCCAGCATATTCTGCCTATGTTTCTTATAGGAACACTGGGTATCCAGCCATGAGTGTAGCAGAGGCAGATTCATACTGTACTGTAGTATTGTATGGACGTTATGTATGCATGTTATCAAGATATGGTTGTAGCACAGATGCTCCTGCTCACTCTAATGTGTCTTTTATTGAACCCCCAACCCTCCCTTTCCCTACACCTTACCTTCATAAAAACCTTGCCGAAGCACTACTATTAATCAGATAAATACAAAACTTGCCTGTGTATACTGCACTAATAATATAATCATACTATAGTATACTTAAATATAAACAACAAAAAAATTAAATGTTAAAAAAATAGTAAAAATAAAAAGATTCACATATTATTCTTAGAATGTTGCAAAAGAACAGCTGCCATGATCACAAAGTATAAAAGAAATCCAGAACCAAAACTGAACGAACTGACTCTCCCAGTTAAAATGCATACATAAAATCCTGACAAAAGTGACAATATTAACAAACTGTAAATAATTCCTCAATCAGTAGAAAAAAATGCTGGCCTATACCACAGTCTACATAAACAATTCTTAAGAAAAAGTTAAAGGCAAAACTTTTCAGAATTACACTAAAATACATTCTATCTGTGTCACCTCAAAGCACTATTGATACCTGACAAAATACCAAAAAAATAAATATAGCTAACTAACAACAAAATAAATCCTCCCAATTTTATTGAAAAGATTAAACCAAAACTTTAAAATTAAAGCATGTCCTGCTTTTCTACTAACATATTAAAACACACGGAACAACTCTAGAAAAAGAAAAAAGAAAAAAACGCATGAAAAAAGGTCCTCAAAATACCCTTAAAAATAGTCATAAAATGTCCTAATCATGAGTATACCTGAATTGTTATGTCAAACCTCTTAACAAAATGTACTAATGTAGTTAGTATAGGTCTCCAGCCAGTTGCAAAGAATGTAAAAGATAAGCCTGCTGAAATATACAGAAATATGTATGCTTATTATCTCCTTCTTTCTCTTTTTTTCTCCTTTACCTATCTTTCACTGTTCTTGTCTTTCTTTCTTTCCTTGTTTCTCACTTGCCTTTCTATCTGTCTCTGTGTTTCTGTCTCTGTTTCTCTTTCTTTCTCTCACTCCATTTATTGCTCCTTATTTTCATTCAAGTTGTGGTTAAACTCATGGTTAATGGGGCTAGCTATCTCTAGATTCTTGACTGTGTGTGTGTGTGTGTGTGTGTGTGTGTGTGTGTGTGTGTGTGTGTGTGTGTGTGTGTGCGTGTGAGAGACAGAGTGATACATTTTGCTTTTTATGTTGTTTTTGATGGGGCACTACATTGTATGCTAACATGCAGTTACCTATCCTGCAAGAATGACATCACCCACTGCAGAACATTAATTTCACATAAAATTAGTAGAAATTGCACATGCAGTGCATAGCCTGCATTTTACATAGATTAAAATAATATGGAGACTTCAATGAAGCCTACAAAGATCAATTTTCCACGTAGCCATAGTGACATGGAGCTTACACACAAGTAAGCAGCAGTGCAAACCAGTAAACGGAGCTGAGGAGTTTGCACGAGTCTGCAAACACGGAAGTGTCCATGGAATGTAAATCACCTCATAGGCAGTTTAATTACATGCAAATGAGGGTGTTGGAGTGATCCAGCAAGCAGATAGGTAGCCCTGCAGACCCAGTGTTGGTGTCTGAAAAGATAAAAAATTGAGCAGAGGCTATGAAAGCTTAGTTAGAAGAACTAAAATAGCATAGCAGGCAGAGATACATGCAAAACTATGCCATGTGTGTCCAAAAAGTAATGAAAAATAATGATAAATATATTTTTTAATACCCATATTATGTCTGTGTGACAAGCAGCAGTGTGCAAACATGCCGTTATGCAAAATGAGAATATTTAAAAGTATAAAAACGTAGAAAATAAAATATGTGACAAGAATGCATTATATGGCCTTGCACGGAGTATGTACAATGGTAGATCTCTATGGTTGCTAAGGAGGCAGGGTCTGGAATAGTGTAGTTTCATGGTTGTGTGCACGTATCTGTATGTAAATGAGCTGGGGTTACTGAACAGCAAAAAAATGGTATCCGTGGCCACAGATCACATCCGTGTATCCCCAGAACCATGTTGATGTCCACACAAGAGATAGCTGACATCAAAAGGGAGTATGTCTGTATTTCTTTAAGCACATTGGAGCTCAGCAGCACCTGTTTGTGTGTCATGCTGCTGAGCTGAGTATGGGGGGGGGGTGTCCAGTGATGTGTGTTTTAGCTACTTTGAGCATGCTTGCACAGTGTGCCACTGTGCTGAGCATGCCTGTCTATGGGGATGTGTCCACTGAGTGCTGAACATTGTTTATACCTGCAGTGTAGGTGTGCACCCTGCACTGCAGTTTTTAGCAGTGAAGGCTGTTGAAAAAAAATTGCCTGGGAAAGCCAATCAGGCATAAATTATTGATGACCCCTGTGCCACTTAAACTAGGCCATTAAAACACTGATAATGATGTACTTTGCAGGTGGAATGCATGGATACATAGGTAGGTTCATAGATTAGTACTAAGCTAACTGCCCTTGCAAGCTATTTTAAGCTTAGCCAATTATCTCTTGTGAGACTCAAACGCTGCACTTTGTGTTTGCAAGGCAAACACCTTAACCATTACGTCACCCTCCCAACCCCAATCACACAGGCTGTACATACAGCAGAGCACTAGAAAAGTTGCATACAGCCTACAATCTGATTTTAACCCCCAAACTCTGCACCAGTGGAGTACAAATGTGGGATTTTTAATTAAAGCAATGCTAGGGGCTGCTGCAGCTCTGCTACATCTGTATGTGCTAGATGCTGAGGTCAGTGCTGATGCTGCTGCTGTCGATAGGCCTCGACTGAGAAGGAGGAGAGTGTTCAGGCACAGGGTAATCTTCCAGAAGCTACATGAGCTGGAGATTGTAGAGTGCTACAGGTTGGACATGGACATACTACAAGAGCTCATCGAGTTCTGCTGCCCTCAACTCAGACCCAGAGTCAACAGAGGGGAACTCACCCCAGTGGAAACAAAGGTATGTGTTGCCCTTAGGATACTAGATACAGGTACTTTCCAAAGACCAACTGGGGACATGAGGTAGGTCTCACAGGCATCAACATCCAGGGTACTCCACCAGTTCCTGGATGCCATGCTAACACATGCCAGTGAGCACATTTATTTACCTCAGACCCCTGAGGAGAGGGCTAGCAGTATGTGACTCTTCTACCATGTAGCACACTACCCTGAGGTGCTGGGTACCATAGACTGCACTCATGTGCACATCAAAGCAATGCCCAGTGAGGAGGGTAGAGTCTACATCAACCACAAGGGGTATCCCTCCAACTGCCAAGTCATGTGCAATGCCCAGGACAGTATCATGAATGTGTGTGCTGGCAGTCCTGGCAATTATCACAACTCCCATATCAGGCATGCATCACAGCTGTACCAGATGTTTGCCAGGGGGGACATTCCATATAGCCCTCTACTGGTGGATGCTGGCTATGCACTGGAACTGTGGGATGGTGACACCTATCAGAAATGCACACATACCCATGAAGAATGCCATAATGAGGCACATGCACAAACTAGGAACATCATAGAGTCTGTGTTTGGGCTGCTCAAGTCATGGTTCCAGTGCCTAGATATATCTGGTGGAGCCCTGCAGTACTCTCCAGCCACATGTGCACAGATGTTCACAGTATGTGCCATGCTACACAATATGATCCCATGGAAACAGTTGTGGCATGATCATCAGATGGAAGGGATACACAGCCCCCCCCCACCAGTGCCTAGGTCTCCACAGTCACACCCACAGGGGGACTCAGAGGAGGAACCCCCTGAGGCTGTCCCTGTAGGCAGACGTAGGTGTGCCCAGTCTGCCCTGGCCTTGGCCAAGAGACAATGCATACCACATGCAGTGACAACCTACTGCCGTAGGGATTGACACCTTACTCCGACTCTCATACATAGTAAAAGGGATGCCAGCCAGACCACAACTTGTACCTATCCATGTATTGGCAATCCACTACATGCATCAGACAGAGTCAGCCCTGAAACACAGGTCTCTCAACTGCTCCATTCACAAGGTAAGTCAGTATTCTATACAACAAATGTACAGGGTACTGGACTATAGTAGCATATGTATGGACCTGCTGCATGTATGCATAGGAATAGAGTGGGTTACCGGGCTACTTGAACAGAACTAACAGCTACTTGGGACAACAGGTACTATTTCCAATAGTGAGTGCCCCATAATATGCATTAGGCCGCATGGCTGGAAACCCCACTGCATCATGCAAGGGAAATGCCAAACAGTGTGGTCATTGGACAGATGCACTACTGTCGATGCCAGAGTCCCCTATCCCCAATACATCAGTATCCCCGTAGAACTGCAGTAACAGTAGATTTGCAAGGATATATCAGCAGACCACAGAATTCCAGGGCTGTTACAATGAACCTGGCCACACATATTTTCCACAAAACCCAGGGGTCACAACAGGGGTCACAGTGTATGTATGTATGTTGTTGATAGTGTGAATAATTAAACCTCACTTTCTGGTGGGTCGTGTGTCTCACTGGGCTAGGGACATTAAGTTGGTTGATAGTGTTGATGATAGTGTTGATGGTTTGAGGCTGGCTGCACCTACAACTTTTGCACATGAGTTACTCGTATGGTGAATCCCACAGACTGTCATTACACTGTAAACTGTTACTGCAAGGAAGCTGGACACAGCCAGAGGAAATGGGGTGACAGAGGTCCAAACCTACTGACATTATACATGTTCTGAGTAACCTGGAAGGTGGCTATTATAAGACCAGGTTACAACAGATCATATTAGCCACAGTATGCAAAGGCTATCACATAACTATGTCAGTGCTTACAGCAATTCAGTGGACTGCATTTTATAGTTTAACAGATAAACACAACTGTATAAGGAACATAGCAGACATATAGGGTGGAATGCTGGACATTCTGCAACATCATGTAGAGAGAGAGGTATGAAGACTGTCATACTGTGTGTGGTGTCACAGCATGTACCCCAGTCACATCATACCTCTCAACCTCTCAGAGCAGGGAATCCAGACAAAGGCATAAACAATAGTGGGACAAAGGCTCAGTTATAAAGAGAAGGATTAACTGTTGGCCAGACAAATGTGGAAAGTTGGTATAATAACAGGTCTTGCATTAGCATGAATTCCCCTGATGTGCATAAAGTTAGTAATTCAAATGTTTCCCATGATATCCTAACATCAGTCTATAATGTTTTGCCCCTGTTGTGCCAGAAAATTACATTGCTATGTAAAACATACCAAAAATATGATGCAAAACTCTACACATTCCATTACAATTTGTACAGTTGATAGGTATGGGTCACATATTTTGGTCAGCAAACAGCCGGGGAATGCCTTGGAGAAAATATCAGGGAGTTGCTGGACTGCTGAAACAAGTCCAGCAGCCAATTGGTTGCAGCACACAAAATCCTGGACTGGAGTACAAGTAGGTCTAGCCTGGAGTCACCTTATAAGTATTGACAGTCACACTGGGCATGCTCCTACACTTAGCTAACTTCAGTCCATGTCTGTAGCCTCATCTGCCCAAAGACCTGCTATGTGGACATATGTCTGCACAGACATACAGCTACATATACATATCTGTCTCACCCTATCCCTCTCATGCTTGATTAATGTCTCTATCAGTATGTTGCACACACACACACACACACACACACATATATATATATATATATATATATATATATATATATATATATATATAAAATAACAAGATTTATATATAGCTATATACAGTACAATGATACGTAGACTCCACACATACATCTACAGAACACATTTACATTACTGACACACACAACTACATTTAAGGAGACAACCCTGTTATACAGATTGTGATTGATATGGGTGGAGATGTATGAATGTTCCCACATACCCCCGATTGCTGGGGTTATCTGCACATACACATCACAATAGCCATCTGATGGCACCAGACCAAGACAGCAACAGTACATAATCCACTCACCCACAGACCCCTTAGCCTGCAACCTGTCACCCTGCAGACAGACACATGTATGAAGATGGTGTAATGTACAATTTGTGCAATGCACTCCTTGAACAGGCCATATTGTCCTGCTCACATGTCTGCTTATCAAACTGCAAACAACCACATGTGGCCCGACTGGTAAGTGTACACACATAGCAGGGATATGACCAGGTGTCCCACCCCTAGGACACTCTGCAGGCTACACATGCTGTCTAACACAAGGCCACTTAGCGTACTCCACAAGTGCTGTGCCTGCAACAATATATACAGCATAGGTTCATAGGCTCATAGATTCATAGGTAGGTACTAGGCTATTGGCCTAAGGGCCTATGTAAGCCTAGCCAGCAAGGTTCCATAGCTTGCACCACCCAAGAAAGTTATTTTCCTGTGCAACTGTCCAGCAGAGACACAGAAGTGATCCCGGCGTGTATTTCCTATTTCCCATCTACTCATCAAAATTTTTCTTGAAGAGTGCTAATGAAGAACTTTGCTTGACATAGATGGGTAGCTTGTTCCAGAGTACAGGAAGTCTCTGGGACAGGAATCTATCCCTTCAGTGTGTCCTGTTTATTGTGGTGACAAGGTTTAGGTCCCTCAGGTAGCTCGGAGGGATTGGGATACCTTTAGGTGTAGCATGTCCAACAGCTCTGGGTTTGACATAGCTTTATATGTTAGGCAGAGATTACCTCAGAGTAGTTGATATGCTATGGAGTAAAGCTGGAGTTTTTTGATGTGGTCAGTGTAGGGCATTTGTTTGAGGCCAGTAATCCTCTTTGTGAGGTACTTCTGTGGCCTTTCCAGCTGCTGCAGATGTCTTGTGAGGTACATTCCAAAAGGGGCATTGTACTCTATAATGGGTCAAATGAGTGATGAGTAGAGGGAAACAATGACCTCTTTTTTCCTGGATGAGAACTCTTTTATGATGAGGTGTGCCATGTAGAAGGACTTCCTGACTACTGTGGTGATGTGACTATCAAAGGAGAGACTACTGTCCACCTGGGTCCCAAGGTCTCTTATCACGCATTCGGTGTTAAGTAGATAGCTGCCTATGTGGTAGTTCATGGGTACAGAGTTTTTTTACCAAAGGGGATGACACTGCACTTTTTGGCATTGAGCTTGAGGCCATGGCTCTGACACCAGGCATCTGTCTCAGTGAGGCCCTTCTGTAGGATGTCCACATCATTTGGGGACTTGACTATGGTTTCTAGTTTGCAGTCATCTGTGAACTTCATTAGCCAGAGGCCTTCAGTGTTAGCCTGTACTTCAGAGAAGTAGATACCAAACAGGAGAGGTCCCAGGATGGAACCCTGTGGTACTCTACTTGTCACTGCTTTGAAGTCAGATTTGGAGTCTGCAACTTTTACAGTGTGGGTTCTGTCAGTGAGCCAGTTGGCAACCCATCTTGTGATGTAGGGATTTATGCCTAGTTTAGTGAGTTTAGCTATAATTCCAGAATGGAGGATGGTGTTGAAAGCCTTGACGAGGTCAAGATAGGCTATGTGAACCACCTTACCCTCATCCACGGCTTTGGTGACTGCCTCAAAGAAGTCAATCAGGTTCAGGAGGCATGATCTGCCTTTCACAAACCCGAACTGGGTGGGATCCAGAGTTTGGAGGTTACCAATGTCTTTGTTTATGAGTTCAATGATGATACGTTCCATGGCCTTGCAGACCAGGCTCGTCAGGCTAATAGGTCGATAGTTCCCAGGATCAGTGGTGGCTCCCCCTTTGTGGAGTGGGATAACTGTTGCTGTGCGCCATTCAGTGGGCACAAAACCTGATGCAAGGTTATTATTGAACATGGTGCTTAAGTGGGCGCCAGTTTGTTCTGAAGTTCGTGTAAAACGCAGCCTGGGATGTTGTCCGGTCCCATGGATGCTGTGTTTTTGGCTTTAGAGAGTGCAGATTTTACCTGCATAGTTGTGATTACAGGGACTCTGCATTCTTCCTGTATAGATATGGGCCCTTTAGGGGGTGAGAGGGGGTAAAGTTAGCACTGAACCAATCTGCCAGGATGTTGGGAATATCAGTTGGTTCTGTAATTCTAATGCCTTTGTGCTGTAACTCAGAGCAGATCTGGGTGTTGCCATCTAGATTCTTGACATAGCTATAGAATGCTTTGTGGTTGTCCTTGGATTTAGCAGCAATTTTGTTTTCGTAGCTAGCTTTGGAGGATCTTATAAGGGAGCTCAGCTTCTTACTGAGGCTGACCAGGGAGCTCCTCCACTCATGGGATTTTACTCTCTTTTGCAACAGTTTCTTCCTTCTGTTGCACAGTTTGTTTATGGCAGGGGACCACCAGATTGGCTTCCTTTTTTTGGAGGATAGCCTCTTGGTTCTGTTTGGGATTGAACGATCCATGCACTCGTGTAAGTGCTTATAGAGTGCATTTGTGTAGGATTCAGCAGTTGTAACTGTATTGTCCATCTGCATGGGTGTCATGAAGTTCACCACTTCTGTCTTAAGAAGCATGAAGTTGGTTTTGGAGAAATTCTTTACTGTGGTTTCCTTAATGGGGGGTGGGGGTGGGGATGTGGATATCAAGGGTGATAAGCTTATGGTCCGATCGGACCAACGAGAAGTTAACTTCAGGTGTGGAACACCGGTCACTCATGTTGGTAATGACTATATCTAGAATATTGTTGCCCCTGGTGGGGGTGTGGATAAGTTGATCTAGGGCATTGGAATTTATGAATTCCAGAAAGTGTTGAGCTAAGTAGTTGGTACACGAGTAGGTTTCCCAGTTAATGGTGGGGTAGTTGAAGTCACCCATTATTAGGGTGTTTGGTTGAACCCTAATATTTTCCAGTACATCAAGAAAAGAGGAGTGGGAATCCTTGGGCATGGTAGGGGATCTGTAGCAAGCTACAATTTGGATTGCAGTTTTGCCCAGTTAGTTGCACTTGGATAACCTTGGATGCATTATGCTGAGCAACTAGCCTGGAGGTGTGGATATCCTTAATGAATATGGACACACCTCCGCCTTTGGTGTTTCGGTCCAGGTTACATGGCTGAAAAGTGTGGTATGAGTTATAGTCTGGTAGTGCAGGTGTGTGCTCTGGTGCCTTGAACCAGGTCTTAGTCTCTGCACAGATATCGATGTTCTCCATTTTAAGGAGTGCCTTGAGTGAGTGCATTTTGAGATTTAGACTTCTAGCATTGAGTAGCATTACCCTCAGTTTTTGCTTGCCTGTTCCTGTTATGGTGGTGAATTTGTTATTTGAACCCTGTCTAAAAAAGGCACTATAGGGACAGCATGAGCCTTAGCCATTATCCAGAATCCCAGGGGTGACAGGTGCAGGCCATCTGTGGCAAAGCATCGTGGTCTGTCGACCATGTCATCCCAAGCAGACAGATACCGGATCCCCTTAGAATGACACCAGAAGCTTAGCCAATTGTTGAAGACAATCATTTTGTCCTTGTACTGTGGTATCATTCAGGGCGATGGCAGAATGCAACTCATTGCTAGGGTCATACCTGCCTGGGCTACAAGATCGGACAGCTCTTCCATGTTTCTTTTCATGTAGTCCAGGGAGGTGCATCTCAGGTCATTCACACCAACATGGACAATGACATATTTGTACTTGTTGTGGAGTGACCTGAGTGCGTGGGTTATGTGGTGGATCCTGGCACCTGACAGGCAGCTGACAGTAACCTTCTCCTTGTTTAGCCTGGTGAGTGTGACATCAGTGTGTCTGACTATACAGTCATCTATGACTAATGTGTTGGGTACGTTGTTTTGCCTTATTGGCTGTGGTTGAGTGGCACACTGAGTCTGTGGGCTATGTGTCATTTGGGTTGTGTTGGGGGATGGAGGTTGCTTGCGTTTCTGCTTTGGAGGTCTCTGTTGTTTAGACAGATTATTATTGAGAGCCTCCACGAATGTTTTTGTGTTACTGTGTGTGGATTTTGGTGGTGTAGATTTAGTAAGACTATGTGATGAGTGTGGTGCAAATGTTTACCTTCTCCTCATGACTGTCAAGTTCAGTCTTGGTTGGAGAGAGCTTTACCTCCAGTTTGGCTAGATAAGTGCATCTCTCACAGGTTGTAGTGTTGGGTGGTAGGAGGAGAGGGTTGTCTGTGTACATGAAGCAATTTCTACAATGCCTCAAGATGCCCAGATTCATCAGATAGATAGGAGAGAACACTGAGAGCTGACCCTTGGACATGCCTGACTAAAAAACTATTTTCCTCTAGATAAGTGAGGAAAGTGAGTACAAGAGCTGTTTTTCTCTAAGCAAGTGAGGAAAGTAAGTACAAAAGCTGTTTTCATCTAGGTAGTGAGGACGATTGAGTGCTTTAGTAATTAGTAGCTTATTTAGTGCTTACAAGTTCTGAACTAGTGCTGAGCATGAACAAGCAAATTTAAGTGCTAAAACTAAGAATCTGTATCTCCACTAGACAATATACAGGACAGAAACAAGTGCAAATGCAGGCTTTCAAATCAGAAAGTTGAGAGAGATGGAAGATTGCACAAATGGCCAATAACTACAATTTCTGGGCCAGAACCACTCATTATGTGGTAGACAGGTTACCTAGTGCTTACCACTCCCACTGATAAGCTAGATGGCTTCCCTCCAACACAGAAAGGCTTGGGGGGGGGGGCTCAGAAGCTTACATACAGTCCTGGATACAGCAAATCTGTATCTGGAACACTAGTTACAGAAAAGGTAGGAAACAGGCTTACAGTTTTTTTTTTTTACAGAAAAGCAGCAAAAACAGTAGTAAAAACAATTCACATGCAGTGCAAGCTAGCACGCTTGAGTATGCAGCAATTTTAGACCAAACACAGTTTAAAATGCAATTAAATTAAAAGGACTAAAAGCAAGTGCAGAAAGAGTTTATTAGGTAGAATGTGGTAAAGAGATGGGACTGGAGGAGTGTCCCAGATCAAATCTACAGTGGGGCAGGCAACTGCAAATGCCACCAAATTTAAACTACAAACTAAAAATAGGGAGGGTGGATGGAACAGTTTCAACAGAGATCTAAGCAACAACTAACAGTACAAACTTTAAAACCAAAAAAAAAATTCTCAGCTCTACATATTGTGGCACGTGCGATAGATACTGTGAGCTGTAGTGTGTAATACTAGTTTAATAGGGGATCTAATTTCACACCCTATAACTCTGTGTGTGTATCAACATACCCCCTTACAGCACTATGGACATGCTCATATGGGCTTTCTCCATGCAGTGGTATGCATTTTAGTCCCTGTGAGTAGCTACTGGCCTCAATGTTCCCTCCTCTACCAGGCCTGCTGATGCCATCCACCATAAGAGCACCACCTTAAGAGCACTGGCTCAGAGGGGAGTAGCAAATAAAGTGTGTAGCACATGCAATAAACACTGAGAGCTATAGTGTATAATACCTAGATAGGTAGGAGTTCTAATCCCACGTCCTCTGACTCTGTGTTTGAATATATCCCCAGGCAGCACAGCTATCTCTATGCATTTTATGCCCACTGACTAGCTGCTGGCCTCAACAGCGGTTTCTGTCACAAGGTCTGCTGATGTCATCCACCTTAAGAGCACTGGGTCACAATGTAGTAGCAGATAAAGTGCGTAGTGCATGCGATGAGTACTGCAAGCTATAGTGTGTAATAGGAGTTCTAATCCTACCTCTTCCAAATCTGTGTGTAAATATATCCCTGGCAGCACTTCAGACAAGCTCCAATGGGCTATCTCTGTGAAATGGTTATGCATTTTACACCAACTGACTAGCTGCTGGCCTCAACAGTGGCCTCTGTTACAAGGCCAGCTGATGTCATTCACCTTAAGAGCACTGGCTCACAGTGTCTTAGCAGATGAAGTGGATGGTGCATGTGATAAATACTGCGAGCTATAGTACGTAACACTAGATAGATAGAAGATCTACTCTTACAGCATCCAACGTGTGTGTGTGTGTGTGTGTGTGTGTGTGTGTGTGTGTGTGTGTGTGTGTGTGTGTGTGTGTCCACTGACAGCACTAGAGACATGCCCATGTGGCCTACCCCTGTGCATTAGTTATGCATTTTATGGCCCTGTGACTACACGCTGGCACTACATTGCCCTCCTCTACATAGGCATAATTGCTGTCCACCACCATCTACAGTTGTATGTGCAAATTACCCAGGTGACATGTATCAAGGGTAGTAGAGTGTGTCACAGGGTATGAAAGCATGTTGACGCTGACTGTCCCCATTCTCCCTCACACAATGTTCTACACATATGCACCTAGGGAGCTATGCACATATACTGGCATACCTTGTTGATGTCATATCTCTGCTGTTCTGCCTTGCAATCCTATGCTGCTGTATTTCCACCATGTGTCCATAGATGCACCACTCAGACTCCTGAAACAAAAACATACACAGCTCAGTGACACACCTGTCATTCTTTAACACTATCACCAGTGTACCATCAGGCAACAAAGATACACAATGTTTGATGTCTATTCCTGACACATGCCAGCATGCAGTACCTGTTATGGCCCACAACAACTGCCATGGCATGACACTACCAGACTACACAAACACGTGTAAAGTTTTATAGTCACCCTGTGCATCAGACACATATATACAGGTCCCTGATTCAATTGCACAGATGTCAAGGATGTGGCACAGGTCTCATTACATGCACAGGGTGTGTTCTGGTGGTTGCAGAGTCCTAGACTGTGCCAAAGTGTTGACAGCATGTGTGTGAATTAGGAAGGGGTGCTGGTGACATGGATCATGGAGTGGTGCTGTGTGTGACTGTAGGTGACCTGCATGTGACAGTGGTGTCGGAGTATGTGTATGTACACAGTCAAGCTCAGTGCTAGCCCTGCATGTGCATATGATGGACAGCTGTGGACCTTACATGGTAGAGTGGATAGTTCACCGACTCTAGTCATGCACATGGGAACTGGCTCTTCAATGTGTAGCACGGGCAGCACCATGCCCAAGGTCAGATGCAGTGCTAGTCCCTGACAGTGACTGCTGTCTACTGGGCCTGTATCCCCCATGGGACCACCCAAGACCACATGCCCTTGGCCTGCCATGTCATGGTGTGGACAGCAAGCCTCCCTCTGTAGCGCTGGATGCTGCCACTATGGGAATGTGAGTGTGCGCAGCCATGTGGACTACAAGCAGATGATGTTGCTGGCATACATCCACATGTCTGACACTTAACCCCAAACACATGTTCCAGCACAGACCATGTGTGCTCAAAAACAGGCACTGTCTGAGCCCACCATCTGTCCACTACATCACTGAAACATTCCTGGCATCACCAATGCATTGGAGGCAGTCAAGTATGTCAGACTGTGCTGCATCAATAACCCTAAGCATCTGTCTGGTGTTGCATTCACCTCATGCCTGTGAATCCATGATAACCCAAAACATGCTGCGAGTCACTCGCAATGTGACACCTGCAACAGGAACTAGATGGGCAGCAGTCTTCCTTCGAGCACCCCTGTCAATCTGCCTGTGTTGGACTTCAACTGTCTGGATATGGCCAGTGTCTGCACTCACTGATGCCGTAGTTCTGACACTGTCCTGTACTATGTCACCACCCCCTGACTGTCCAATATCTGTTGCTTCTGGTACTGGGTATGAGTGGCATACTGACTGTGTGTGGGGACAATGGGAGCAGAAGAGGGAATTCAACCTCTGGGACAGATTCAGCCACTGACAACCCCATCTGTGCCTCACTAGGGCCACCATCATCATCAGAGTCTGATGAGACACTGACATCAGGTTGTGAGGGGGACAGACTCCAACCCCCTGTTCACCTGTGAGAAGCAAGACAAAAGCAATACATTACCACCTGAACTATTATGTATGGTAATCCACACAGACTCATACAAATGAGGGTCCACAACTGCATTACATGTCCCACATCTTCTCATCTCTGGTCCCCTGCAAAACACATACACCCACATCAACATATGCTCAGACAACCCAGGCCCTGTATAGCACGCACGTCAGCTACATCTGGCTAACATTGCAAGTTCAATACACCTATGAGGTATGCAATATGACAGCGTATGTGACAGAACTACACATAAAACCTAGTAAACTTATCATGATAATGACAGACCAGTTGTAGTACCACTCAGGTATGTAACTTCTCCATATTGTGCCTGAATGGGCATCTTGGAGTAATTGCCTAATATATGGCAGGCCATGTAGTTGCTCAAAACTGTAAGTGCAAACATGTTACTGTTTGTACAAATACCCACCTTTCATTCCCTAAGCTATGCACTGTAGTTAAGTGCTCCAAAATGAAACATACAATTATTCCATTCTAGCTAAGCAGAACACTTGTGCAAACAGCAAACTGGCAGCCATTAACATTCATAGGGTATATCTGATAAGGCAAAACAACAGTATCACACTTACCAGGTAAAGGACCATGAATTCCAACTACACATGATGCAAATGTGAAAAGGTGAGAGAGAGGTATTTTCAGCAAAACCAAATCTTGCAGTGTTGCAATGTAATATGTGCATATATTCACATATACAGTAGCTAATGTAATACTGGCTATATTGCCAACATGAGTTTGTCTGTACAACTGTGGTGACAGGCCAACACTCCCCCCTCCAATGCAGATAGACCTGACAGCCATGTACTGGTCTGTAGAGCCTGACACAATGACTACAAATGTATTATACTAGTGAACAGAGTTGGCTTACCTGGACAATCCTCTGATGTAGAAGCTGTGGCATCCACCTCCAGGATGTAGGGTGTGATGGTTGGCTGGGAGCTGTGGGTTGATCCTAGGTTTGCCAGGAATTCCTCTGTGGCTGACAGTGGTTGTTGTGTTGCAGGCCCTCTAGTGGTGGCAACATGATCCCTGGCAACAGCAACTGCCCTTTGACATGCCGCATTGACTATGTCACTGGCCTGGTGTCGAACCTGCTTTTAGGTCTTGCCCTGTTGGCCAATATCATTCACAGGCCTCACAAGGTTGCTCCACAATGCTGCCCATTGTTCTTGATTGTGGCGGCCCCTTGACAGCAGGATGTGATAGTTGTGTTTGAGGGCATTCACTATAGTGTCATTTTCTGCAGATGAAAATGGAGAATGTCTCTGTCAATACATCGTACCTGCTATACAACAACAGGGAACACATTACAGGACCAGATACATGGAGTGTGAACTCACTGGAGCACAGCAAGCTGTACATGTAACTGAGGCAGCAGTGTCAGCTCTGTCATTACAGCAGAGCCAGGGTAAGGGTACCCTTACAGTCCACAGCTTGTGCTTAAGGTACATCTGTCATGTTACAGTGCCAATCACAACAGAGTATTAGGCGACATATAGTTAGGTTATATGAATATATGCAGTGTGTCCCTACCTACAGTCCTTTGACTTGCAAACATGGCTAGCAGTTAATGCAATAGCAGCAGCCTGTGGGGTAAAAATTGCATGACTTCGTCATTACTTGCTGTGTTCACAAGAATATAATTGAAGTGCAACACACTTGATTTGAACCCAGGACTGGGTGGCAAAATGTACTGTATGCAAGTTATTTAACAGACAGAGCTACTGAGTCAGTGCTGCAGCAGGTGTATTTGTAAGATACATGTGCATATGTATAGTATGTGACAAGCATTGCCTGCATTCATCATTATGCGCATGGCTTTCAAAGGCAGTTGTTCTGCAGCAGGGCCCCAGTTGTACACATGTACTTTGCCGTTGCTGCCTTAGCAGGTGTGTTTAAAGATGTTGCTGATAAAAGGGTACATTTACCTGCTATTGCTGGCTTCAAATAGATCCATTATTATTTATTTGTCTGTGTACTGGTGTACATTTTGCATCAGAGTCCCAGGGACACTCCCATTTTTCCCAGTACATGTACTTGCACTGTGTCAGTGGCATTCAGTATATTTTGCTAGAAACACCTGTTCTAAGCAAGAGCTGATTTGCCTAGTGGAGTAATACAGTATGCTGCAGTTGATAGGGACCTGTGTTTGAGACTTGGCAGGGGTGATTGCTTTGTACATGTGCCTCACACTATGAGAAACACATAACATCATTAAGGCAGTTTAAAGCACTTTTAAGTGGGTTTTGTGCAGTATGCCTCATTGCAGCACTCCACATAGCTCTAAACAAACCTGCACTAAAAATTTGAAAAGAAAAATGGAGTGATAGGACAGTGCTGAAATGGGGCAAGCAGAGCTAAAAACATACCAAAAGGCAGGAAGGGTATAGGGAAAAAAGCATAGCTTTCCATTTCTTGTACAGAAACAGCTGTTCAATTTGACAGATTTTGTGGATGAATTTGGACTCTCAAACATCAGAGAGGGGTGAGGACAACATAAATGTGTTGTCAAGCCAATTGGACCAAATTAGTTGCATCCAGTGGACATGTGCAAAATGTAGAGCTATGTATGGGGCGATACGATTTTGGGGATAGGTGCCCTTTTTTTTAAGGAGAGAGTGGAATGTTGGGGAAGGGCTATAGGTACATGTGGGGAGGTTAGTTGGGTAGGAGAGGATGCAATTGCAGACAGACAAGACAGCACACAGGGGTGTTGTGTGACACATGTGGGGGGTAAACACGTTGGATGGGGAGGGTGTTGTGGAATCTGAGGAGCATGTGCCTTCAGATGGCAGCAGCATGACTGAGCTCCCAACCCATGGGCAGTCAACACTGCTCCTTCACTGCACCAAAGGTAGCTGTGCTGGAGGCTGGGCACCATGGCCCACAGGCCCCACCACGTTGTCCAGTCTGCCCTCGAGCCAGCGCAGACATTATTCATAACTCCTATGAAGAATCCTACACACCACATCTGATAGTCAGTCCTAAGTTACTACCATCCATCGGCCACCGCTTCCAGCAGGGACTGGCCCCATCTCCTGTGGTGGTTCCACTCAAAGGTGGTGCAGGGCCAGCACAGGGCACACCACCAGCTTGGGTCCCAGATGAGCTGGTACCCAGTTCCACAGCCAGCTGAGGTAGGGTATGCAGAACAGCAGGAACCGACCTACCCTGTCATGCTGTGGTAATAGAGGTATAGCAATGTGTATAGGTTAGTTATGAACATCAAAATTTGTTAGTAGTAACAGCATGCCAGAACCTTGCAAATAACCCAATCAGATTTAAATGAATATCATATGGAACACAACAATAAATAACATAACAGTCAGTATATTAACAGCATGCCAGTAACATTTATGGCATAAAGTCAACAATATAGGTATTTAACAGGTTATGTTAATATGTAACCATTATAATACATAACAATAGTAAAACACATGCCCCAAAATAAAGTTTCATGTAACAACAAATGTTAATAGCAAACCATAACCAATGGATAACAATAATAAATAAATAAAGATAAGGGTAGGGAGAGAGACAAATAAATAGCCCATTAATACCATTATAGTTTATTTTGTGGAGAACAGCACTGCTATCTACTCTACAGGTCTGTCATTTCTTTATGTTTACAAGTGGACTATAGCTGCTGTGGCATGTCAATACCTCTCAAGCTATCCGCATGGGGCAGTATAGGACAAACTATAACAACTGCGGGTAGTAAACTACACAGAGCACTTGCACATCAGGTGGACGTATATAACTACCAAAGTGTACTGTGGGCTGATGTAGCGCTACATTCCTGGTTAGATACTCATGTTGATGGTAAATGTGTGACAGATGGATTATGCACTACTATTTACATTCCGTGACAGCATGACACTTGAAAGACATGTATGTGTACAGTACAAAAACTATACTGCTATCATGCCTTGCTTGACAGGCATGGGGATAGAACCCAATAGCAGTGACTGCAGAGGACATGTGCATCAAATGTATTAATTGACTGCAGCAACCTTTAACAGACACACCAGGTATACAGCCATACAAATGATTACACATTTTATTTCTTTTATTGTATTTTATTTTATTAGTATTGTATTTATTTGATGCTATATATTCACATACCTGGTAATGATTTTAACAGTCTGTGACATCTAAGCACACACTTATTTACCCAGACTATGGCCTAACTCAGACATTTTCCTGTAGTTCCTGTGGAGAGAAAATCTGTAATCATTTCATGACTGCTACTGTCAGTTCTATTGCTACAGAGCACTGGGATCGAACCCTGGTCTGTGTGTGGCAAAATGTACTTCAGACAGAGCATTCAACAAACTGAGCTATTAGGTCACTGCTGCTTGCCTATTGGCTGATATTTACCTAGAGATCACCTGGAAATAATATATGACCTTGTATTAGTGTTACAGTTTTATAGTAGACTGCAGTGACAGTTGAACACACAGGCATGACATTCAAGCATGACAGAGATACTAGGTAATCTATACTAAATAGAATGCTGGTGTACACAATGTATTGTTAGTGGGTTGAAATATCTGTGAAGTCTAGAAACCATATTGGATTATTGGGTTGGCTAGTTCACCCATATACATTAGAGGATGGTATATTTGCAGTCTACACCTATTACACTGTTATACTTGCCTGCAGCACCATATCCCAGAGCCTGAATGCATATAGCTGAAATGCAATGGTTAAAACAAGATAGTCCTGATATGCACATTATACCTTGGGTGTTATTGTTATTGCTTCATGTGTTATTGTGGAACAGGTGTCATAATTAATTTCTTGTACAATAGCTCTGAATCTACACTCATTGCACACCAGTCTTTATTAGATATAGCTTGAGCAGACACTGATAGTGTTTTATGATTTTATTGAAGAACAGTTGTCATAATAAATTTCATGCAAAACAGCCCTAATTCCACACATATTGCACAAGGTTCAGGTACCTAGGCAGTGTGACCTTTCCCTGTGGCACATTTGGTTAAGGACACATGGTTGAAGTGACATTCAGCTGCAGAGAAATATGGCTGTTACAAATTCTCTGCAGGTAAAGAGAAGAGTGTGGTGCCATGCCCACAACTTTAATAACCAAATGCACAGGGGGAAAATAATGGCCATGGCTCTCAGAGGAGCATGAGACAACAGGCAGTATGGCAGGCATCAGCAGCAGGCTGGCCAGTGGGCATGTCAGTGGCAGTAATAATGCAGTGGATAATGGGCAGTACTTTTATAATTGGTGTGTGTGTGGATCAATGCCCCCTTCACAGTGCCTAGGGAACATTACCTAAAAATGCATGCTGGCGCATAAATGTGACTACAGTAGCATGCAAGACTTCCTCTATGCTGTAGCACACTTCTACATATTGTAGTTAAACAACCATGTACTGTACACGGAGCACAACATTCATTACTTCTTCTGCCTCTATGCACTTGGTTATTAAAGCTGTGGGCAAGGCAGTATGTGGTTCTCTTTGCCCAGAGGAAATTCAAAAAAAGCCATATTTCTCTGCAGCTGAATGCCACTTCAGCCATGTTTCCCCTATCAAATGTTCCTCAGGGAAATGTCTCACTGCCTATGTGCCTGAGCCCATTGCACAAGAATGGCTTTATTAGAAGTACCTTCCTGCATTTACTGTTATAGTTTCAGATTTTTATTGCACAGCAGTTGTAATGCAGGTGTTGCAATACAGCTATAATTCCACAGTTATTTCAGTAGAAACTTTATTTCATTTACTTTAGCATGGTTAATACTTTACTCTTCTCTACTTATTGCACTACAGTTGGCAGTAGTCACTTAATGAAGTACAGGTCTATGTCCACATTCATTGCAATACAATATTTACTTTATATACCTACTGGCAGGTAATGCTTTACTCTTTCTTGCATATCTGACGATAGCTTGAAAAATACAACTGTACTCACCAGACTCACTGTGCAACCTGGCCAAGTCCCTGGTATGCATGTCAACATAGTGAGCCCTTTCCTCTGCAGCTGTTGGGAGAGAAGGACAACATTATGCATACCAGTTTAGCAGCTATTCAAGATAAGATATTGGTGAAACACAGGTAATGGTACTTACATACATTTGGGACATTACCATCCCAGAATTCTTGGACCCAGGTATCCAAAAGAGCGTGCTTCCATCTTTTCAGGTCATCATAGTGGTGATGACACTGTTCACCTATGCGTGGGATACCAGTTACACTGGTGAGATACTTTACCAGCCAGTCCAAGGCCTTCGTCTTGCACTGTGAGCTTTGGTAACCTCCCTGCATCAGCTAGCCCTCATGGTTTTTCACAAGGAGTCCGACCATGACCCTGGACCCTTGAATGCCCCAACGCTGCACCCGAAAGTGCGAACCTTCTCCAACAGCAGCCATATTGTGTT
Organism: Protopterus annectens; assembly: GCF_019279795.1. Classification (NCBI taxonomy): domain Eukaryota; kingdom Metazoa; phylum Chordata; order Ceratodontiformes; family Protopteridae; genus Protopterus; species Protopterus annectens. The sequence continues at coordinate 1,875,631,538 of NC_056737.1, read as the reverse complement.
TTTCAGAGGAAGCATTCCAAAGAATTAAACTGTATTCCTGCCTGTTGTGCTTAATATAGCCTGTTTTCCTACCCTTACATGTCATTGGGCAATTTTTAAAAATGCAGCATGGCACTTAGCACTGTGCAAACCAGAGCAGCTGAGCTGAACATTGCTTAAACTGGCAAATGCTTAGCAGTGCTTAGCAGTATGCAAACCAACTAAGCAGTCAAATAATGCCAAGCAGTGCCTAAACAGAGATTGTTTAAGCAGTGAGTAGCAGGTCTTATCAGGTCTTAGTAGAGCTTAGCTGAGAGCAGTATATCCGGACTGAAAAATAATCATGATAAGTTTTCTTTGCAAAATAAATGCTTATTTTGCCTTCCATGTATTCAAACCATGCATCTAGCGCATATAAGGCTGTAACTCTAACCACTTGGCTAAGTTAATGTCTGGAATACCGTTATAATTTTACATATACCTCTGAGCAAACTTTAAACACTGCTACGCACCACCCCGCACCATGCAAACCTACTAAGCTATGCTTAAACTTGATCTTTGAATCACAAATTAAATGCATCCCATTTCTATCTTTAGATGTCTAGTGTTTCAGCACTGCTTAGCACTGCTGCACTCTGCACTGCACCATGCAAACTTGTAAGAAAAAAGAAAGAAAAAAAAGAAGACAAGAATAATACATTACATACATTGCTATAATGTACTTGGACAGTCAAGGGGTGGTGTTACTCATCTGCACACACAGTTGATCACACACTCCCTACACTGATTCAAAAAATGTGTTCCACTGCTCTCCCTCAGCAATACGCCATCATTAATATGCATGGTGCACTACGGAGGGGGAGGAGCATACACGGACATGGTAACTTCCATGTAAGCTCTACACTATGCCTACACAGATTTTATTAAATCTAGAAGAATGAGTTATTTACAGAATAACACGCATTAGTTGTCAATCTGAAAGGTCCATGATGTATAATACAAGTTACCTGTGTAAGGAGATGATTCTCAAATGATGTAATTCTTAAAAACTAAATCATAGTTCTAAAAATGCACAAAAGGGTTCTGAGAGGACTAAAAAAATTATTTCAGAAATACGGTCTGCTTTATCCTTTTCTACACTACAAAGACACCTTCATGGACTTTATCAGACCACATCCAACTGACAGATTTTAAAAGAAAAATTATGAAAATGTTGCAGATAACAGAGATTATTCAGAGTAAAATATATTTTAATGTCTTTGGAATATAGGATACTAGGCATTCTCCCCTAATCCTATGAAGAACTCCCACAGCAATGTTTTTTTTCATCCACTAGTGTTGTCCTGGTACTCCAAGACCAGAGTGCATGTGAGAGTGGGTGTGGGGCGTGAGAGTGTGTGTGTGTGTGTGTGTGTGTGTGTGTGTGTGTGTGTGTGTGTGTGTGGTGTGTGTGTGTGTGTGTGTGTGTGTGTGTGTGTGTGTGTGTGTGTGTGTGTGTGTGTGTGTGTGTGTGTGTGTTTGTTTATAACGTGTGTAACAAAAGCACTGATGACCATTTACATTACTTTGAACAAGTAATCCATGCTTCTGCTGTAACAGACTTTTAAATTATATATTGTAAAAATGTGCTACATTCATCTGTAAATTCTGTTATGCAATGAGAACAGCTATATAAACATGTTTATTGTATTCTTTAATGGAAAGTGTAATCTCGGAGATGTTGTAGGATGCTTGCTTATTTCTTTTTGTTCTGGAAAGGATGCAATTTCTTTCAAAGTAAGAGGGACTGCTCTTTTTGTAGCTTTTGTATTAGTCAGAAATTGGTAAGGTTGGGCCCTTATACAAATAAACACTGTAATAACTGCAGTCTGAGTGCTTTAGTAACTATAATCTTTTTGATTGAGACTAAGACTTGGAGACATTTTGGAGACCTCAGGCTGATGAAGCAGTAAAGCCAATCATTTCTTGGCTTGCTTCCCAGAAAATGTATCTCACTTTACTCTTCAGAACAGTCAACTCTCTATTCAGCACCCATACGATTATAACTATGAGGCAGAAAAGAAGGCCACTGGAATCAATGGGTAGGGTACTGGATGTTAACCTCTGCTACGACTGCCAAGTAATACTAAGCAGCAGGTTTTCATGTGGTTCATGCATTTTTATGGGCTTAAAAGTTGGTTAGTATAGACTTTTGAATGTCTCACTTTGCCACATTATAAATAATTTCATGAACATTATCAAGATTTATTATTATTATAATCAATAGTAATAAAGAATCAAGTACTTATTCTTTCACACTAGTGCACTGTTACATAAATGCAGCAGCATGTTAAGAAAACAAATTCATTAAACAACATTACTTGATTGAAAATATTATTACATATTTCTGGCTTGCCAGAGCTTGAGCAAGTCATGTGTATAGCAAGTAAATGTCCAGCAGCTGTAATAGCTGAACCCACCATCCTCACAAAACTAGTTTCCTTTAAAAGTTTTAGTAGTAATTTTCAGCAAAAAAAAAATCCTTTCTGTCATATGATATGTGGTATGTATACCAATATATATAAGAGTTGTATTATATTGTGTGTGTGTGTGTGTGTCTGTCTGTGTGTGTGTGTGTGTGTGTGTGTGTGTGTGTGTGTGTGTGTGTGTGTGTGTGTGTGTGTGTCTAAAATATATGAGAGCCAGGTTTTGCTCACACACACACATATAGCTAGGTAGATAAATAGAAAGTGTATATATATATATATATATATATATATATATATATATATATATATATATATATAAATGTCAAGTATCATGAAATGGATGTTTCAAGTATATCAAACACACTACATCAGAATGAAAGTACTTATCAAAAACGTGTGAACAATGTGTTTTGTAGGAGGCAGGCTCTCCTGTGCCCTATACACCCTGCATTGATTAAATATATTAGCTTTGAGATTACACTACAGTGAAGAATAAGAAAAAACTTACACTAACAGACGGCAATTCATCTGGAGTTCAAAACCCCTGACATACACACACACATATATACAAGCTCATACAGAAACACACACTATGCCTTCAAACACATGTACACACTCATAAATATGCACACACTCACACACATATTCAAACATGCATACAGATGATCCATATATTGAAAGTGACTGAAATATAAAGCAAAAGCAAGGAAAAGTTGACCATATGACTTTTGAATAAATATAGTGAAGAGTTTCCAAGATATGGTACAGAGAAATGTAGCCCCAAAACTGTAGAAAAAGTTTTTTGCCCCAGGAGGCAGAAAGGACCACAATTTATTTTTAATATCCACCAGCATGATGAGACATTCCTGTACTGAGAACAACAGCATCAGAAATTATACAAAAAAAAATGCAAAACTATAGAACAATTGTAGTCATGTAGGCACTGCTGTGATTGCAGGAATACCAAGGAATATCACGAAGGAAAGTTACATGTTTTTGTTGTTGTTATTTTTAACAATTTATAGATTTTTATAATGTATTAGAAGAATGACTGCAATATTTTCTGTCTTGAGCACATTTTTATGTTTTTCTAATGGGATGGTTTGCCCTTGTCCCTGCTTTTGTCTATAGTGCTGGAATTTCAGATGTTTAAAATGTATTATTTGTGTGTGAGTGGGGGGAGGGGGGGTTTGTGTGGGTTATTAAAGTATAATTTATACAGTCAGCTATTTGGTGTGCTTGCCTCCATTTTGTTCAAGGTTTAACTCTGGTACGAAGAAGTGTTTCTTTTTTTTACTTCTTATAAGCTTAAATTTATGCGACTGATTTTTTTTCACTTCATTGAATTTATATTGAGAGCTATTGCATTCTAGATATTAAATAATAGGTGAAAATGATATAAACTTAATTAATGCAATATGATGCGTAGACTGGTGCTACTTTATTATAATTATAAAAGTAAGCATGGAGTCCACTATTATATAAACCACTAAATAAGTAATGACAATTGTTGATAATGTTGGCTTTTTTAATGTCTTCATGAAGAGATTGGTATCTGGATACTAAAATTACTTTCTTCTATACTGTCTTGGATACATTGTTCAAAGAAGATGGTAATGAAGTAATCATAAACTGGTGGATTAACTCATTTGTACTCCTTAGTTGTATGAAATTATATGAAGATAGTTAATTGATAATGTATGGTTTATGTTACTCTATTTTTTAACTTCTCCACACTTTTGTGTTTCTAATACCATGACTGAAATGGACCCCATTCCTAAGTCAAAATACAATTAAAGTTCACAAAATTAGTATTATGTCATTATTTGATGCCAGCCAAAAGTGTTCTTCGCAGCACCTGCAACATGCCCAGTAATGACTCCTTCTGTAGTTCGTATGGAGTTACATGTATTGGTAACATATCTAAATATGATTGTAGATTATTTTTTATAAGACCTGTTGCTCCTACTACTGTTTGAACTGTCTGGGTATCTTTCTTCCACATTGCTCTTGTTTCTGCCTGCAAATCTTGATATTTTATGACTTTGTGTCTTTCTATATACAAGACACTGTAGTCACTGGGTGTAGTGATTTCAATGATCAATGCTACTTTTGTATTCTTTTCATGGACCATTATATCTGTTTTTCCCATCTGCCTTTTGAACTGTTGGCAATGGGTGATCCCATGAGATGTAGACTTCACAATTTTCCATTATGCTTTGTGGTTCATTTCCCAGCATTTTTCAGCCACTTCAATACCATGATGTTTGCACAATCCCCAGTGCATCAGTCTTGCCACATTATTGTGCCTTGTAGTATACAATCCTTCTGCCATTAATATGTCACAACCAGCAACAAGGTGTGCAACTGTTTCCAATTCTGTTGTACAAAATCTACTTTTGTCTGTTTCTCCCATATGTTCACAATGGACTTTGTAAACCAACGTGTATGCAGCCCACTATCTTGGGCCACCAATATTAACCTTTCATCTTTTGGTTTTTAGTTCGCCTCTCCTTAATCATTCCTGAGTTTGATCCTGATCAATATGACCTTCTTTTAGAAGTTTTCTATACTTACATCTATATTTATGCATTTTCCACATTGCTTGCCTTCTTATCTTATCCTTCACCTTATATTCTTTCTTTTGGATTTTGGCACATTCATTTGCTGCCTGATTTTTACCTACATTTGGTTTGATTTCCATTCTTGCTTGACATCTATATGCTTCTATTAGACTAAGCAGGGAAGTCATCTTAGATTGATTCTACTCATCTTTCAAAACTTTCACTATGTTTGGGTCTTGAGAGGTCAGTAGATATGTGTGGAGTCCCACAATTGCAGATCTAGACACATAATCAATTTCAAGGAGACCCACAGCTCCTTTGGAACAGGTAATATATAATGTTGGTATGCACTAATTTTTATAAATCATTTGGTGAGCATGAAGTATCCTTCTTGTTTTCCTGTCCAATCTGTTCAACACATTTTGGGGCCAGTCAGTTACTCCAAAACTGTAAGTTAGGATGGGAAAAGCAAATTGTTTTGTATCTTGAATTTTGTTCTTAAATGTCAGCGCTGTTTTCAGATTAATTTAATTCTTCTAAAATGTTCCTTACTAAGTTTTATTCACATTTGTTCATGTTTTATTGTTGATCCTTCTTCAATAACCAAATATTTATGCAATCCCTATTACTCAAGTTCTTTTATATCACATTCCTGTACCAGGCTGATGTTTTCTTGGTAGTGCAGTTTTCCTGCTTTAAAGGTTGCTTTTGCACATTTATCAAGACCAAATGACATTCTTATATAATTTGAAAAAGTTTTGACAACTTGCAGTTGTGCTTTCAGTTCCTTATGTGATGAGCTATACAGTTTTAAATCATTGACAAAGAGAAGATAAGAAAGAGGTCTTTACACTTTGTTGTTTTCTAGGAGCCAACTTATAGCCATGGCCTAATCTGTTAAGTAGATAGCTTAAAGGTTTAAGGGGAAGGCAGAATTGCAGCAGTGACACGAAGTCATCCTGGAATATCCCCCTTTGAAATTTTTATCCCTGGAATAATAATTTGTCTTTCATCATGGCTTAATTGCAAAATAGTCTGCCACTGTTTCATGGTCACTGTAATGCAATTGATCAGTGTAGGGTGTATCCTATACATTTTAAAGCACTCTTTTACTATGAATATGGGATGCTATCAAATACTTTTTTGTAGTCAATCTATGCCATTCTTACAGTCTTCCCCATTTTGCAGTTCTCCATTATGATTTTATTTAGCATCAGATGACCCTTTTTTCCATATGACTTTCTTTTATTACCGACAAAACGAACTAGTGAAAAAACGCCAAAAAACTGAAAGCCACGTAAATAAATGGTAAGGTAATCCACAAAGTAGTCACAGTAGTCCCAAGTTAATATCCTGAATGTAAGTTTATTTTCATATAGACAAACATTTTCGTTACCAAAAAGACAGTAACTTCTTCAGAGAAACTGACACTGAAAAAGTGCCAAAATTTAAACTTACAATCACGTCAATACATAAAACAAACGTCACTATGATTTACGTAAAACATTATTACATTTAATTTAATATACAAGATTATATAACGTAAATCAGTTACTACAAGTATATATTTTAATAGTTAGTTAAAAAGCATGTTTAAAAACAGTAGGAGTATTTTAAAATACTGTTATGAATAAAAACTGCTATTCACTATTTACTGTTGATAAGTTACAACAAAATGTCTGTGTGTGTGCACAAAGGCTCACAGAAAAGTTTTGTTTTATATGCCCTAGTTTACCACATTGTGTGTCTTCTAGTGTTAATCAGTTAGCAGTTTTTATTCATAACAGTATTTTAAAATAAATAAAGCAAATAAGTCATCTTAGACTTGTTCTCCTGATGATTTCAAACTTTTACTATGTTTGGGTCTTATGAGGCCAGCAGATAAGTATGTAGTAATACTATTCCAGATCTATATATGTAATCAATTTTGAGGAGGTCCATTCTTCCATAAGAATGGGAAATATGTTGGTATACGCTGATTTTTATAAATCATTTGGTAAGTGTGAAGCATTTTCTTGTTTTCTTGTCCAACTGATCCATTACCTTTTGGGACACCCAATCATTCAGCACTCAGTCAGTCAGCAAATTGGTTTATAGCTTGGACTTTGTTCCTAGATGTCAGGGCTGTTTTCAGTATTAATTTTAGTCTTCTGAAATATTCCTTACTAATATTATTTGCATTTGTCCATGTTTTACTGATGATCCTTCATCAGTTCCCAAATATTTATACACTCCCTCCTGGTCAAGTTCCTTTACATCACATTCCTGTCCCAGATATTTTATTGCTGCTGCAGCCTTTCTGATTCAAAGGTTGCTTTAGCACATTTATCAAGACCAAATTACATTTTTATATCTTTTGAGAATGTTTTGACCACTTGTAGTTGTGGTTTCAGTTCCTCATTTGATGAACTATGCAGTTTTAAATCATCTACAAAAAGAAGATGAGATGTCTTTACAAATTTTAACCATGCCCTAATTGTTTAGTAGACAGCTTAATGTGATAAGAACAAGACAAAAGAGCAGCAGCGACAGTCACCTTGTATTATCCCCCTTTGAAATGTTATCCATAGGATAATATCATCATCATCAACCCCCTTCTTCCCATTTTCTACATGGGGCCGGGGTGATGTATTAACTGTTGCCATCTCTCTTGATTTAATGCCACACTCTTATCTTCTTCGACATCGTTCATGCCTGACAGTTTCAGATCTTCTATCACACAATCCAACCAACTCTTTGCTGGATGCACTCATTTCCTCTTACTTTCTTCCTGTCTTTCCCAAATCTTTTTCACCAGATTGTCTTCTGCTTTTCTGCACATATGCTCAAACCATGGTAATTTGTTTGTTTTGATCTTTTCTGCAACTGGAGCTACTTTGGCTTTTGCTCTTGTGTCCTCATTTCTTTGTCCTACAGTGTGCATCCTAACACCCTTCCTGGGCACTTCATTTCCATCACCTCTAGCTTTCTCATTTGTTCTGCCTTTACTGCCAAAGTTTCTGTGCCATACAGTAGTACTTGTTTCACCACTATTTTGTAGACCTTACTTTTCAGCTTCTTTGTCATTCTTCTGTCATACACTACACCTGACACTCTATGCCAGTTGACTGCAGCCCCTCTGATTCTAACATTAACCTCTTCATTCAGACTTCCTTTCTCCTCAATCACTCTACCCAGATACTTGAAAGTGTTAACCTGTTCCACTTTTTTCCTTCTATCTCAATTTTCAGCTTCTTCTGATTTCTCCAATTTGCTGCCATTGCCACTGTCTTATCGGTACTTAGTTTCATCCCATGTGCCTTCAGTTTTGTATTCCTTTCCACATCCTTTGCTGAAGTTCTTGCCCAAAGTCTGCCTGTAATGTCATATCATCTGCATACAGACTTTGTTGATCTGTCCCCTCCAACCTGTTTGCTAATGTAGTCCATCACCAGTATGAACAGCAGTAGATTCAGAGATGAGACTTGCTGCACACATGTTCCCACTGGGAACCCTTCTGTGAGACCAATGACTGTTCATACTTGAGTCATTGGGTCCTTGTACATACCTGGACTAATTCTACTGGTGTTTCTTAGATAGCTTCATAGGTGTTTACTAGGCTAATGACCACAGGGGCTTTTTTAAGCCTAGCCATATACCCAAATCTCTGACAAGTTCTGATAACCTTGATAAATGTAAGAAAGGGCATGGGAAATGAAACATTTACAAGCAGAAGCCTGGGAGATGAACAATTTATGGGTTGCCTGTGTCCATTAGAGACATAGGTGCCAAACCAGGGATGAATTTCCTGTTCCCCATCCAATTGCCCAAGCTGCACTTGAATTGGGTTAGGGAGGAACTCGGTTTCACATGAATGGAGAACCTATTCCAGAGATGGGGTAGTCTCTGCGATACATACCTGATCTCCAGCAGGTCCTATTTATACAGAAAGATAAAGAACTTTGGACCACCACAGTACTGCCTAAATGAACTTTCTTGGGACCTTGTCATATGCTTTCTCCAAGTCTAGGAATGCCCAGTTGGACTATTTCCCCATCTCTAACTTCTTCTCAACTATCTGTCTCACTGCAAACATCAGATCAGTTGTGTTGCATCCTGATCTGAATTCTAACTGTTCAACTCTCATCTTAGTTTCTACGTGTCTGTGTATCCATTTATCAATCACTTTCAATAGAGCTTTCATGCAGTACAACAGGAGTTTGATATCGCTGTATTGCCCACAGCTGTGGATGTCCCATTTGTTCTTGTACACTGGCATGAGCGTGGTTATTCTCCAGTCATCTAGGATACACCTTTCTTTCTGTATTGCTATGAGTAACCTCAGAAGCCATTTCTTCCCTGTCTCGCCCAACATCTTTATCACATCTGTTGTTACCTCATGTAAGCCTGCTGAATTCCCTAACCTCATTTTCCTTAGTGCTATTCTTATTTTGTTCTACGGTGGGCTCATATTTTTTCATCATTGTAAGCTGTGTCTGGTGCAGTACAGATTCTGTGGGGTTTTCTTCATTCAGAAGCTGCTGGAAGTGCTCCTTCCATCTGCATTTCACATCCTCTGGACTGGTAAGCAAGTTGTTGCTGGCATCCCTTATGAAGGGTGCCTGACTATCTTCCTTACTTGTGCCCCTACTGAGTCACTTTCCAGAAGCTGGTAGAGTGTCTCTGATACCCTGTGCTTTGCTATTGCAACTCCATTCTTAACTTCTTTGTTAGCCAACCAGTATTCTTTCTTAGTCTGGTCCATCTTTTCTATCTCCCACTTTGTCCTGCACTCCTTCTTTCTTTTGAAGACTTCCTGGACTTCTGCATTCCACCACCAGCTTTCCTTAAGTACCTTATTTCCATACCTGGCTCAGCCACGTATCTGTTCTGTAGTCCCTGGGATAGTAATCTGTCCCTTACCATGGCTAGCTGCAAAGTAGTTTGCCAGTCTTTCATGGTCACTCTAATGTAATCAGTCAATGTAGGATGTATCTTATACATTTTAAACATTCCTTTATCCATGAATGTGGATGCTGTCAAATGCTTTTTTGTAGTCTATCCATGCCATACCTAGATTCCTCCCCTTTTTACAATTCTCCATTATGACTTTATTTAACAACAGATAATCCTTTCTTCCATATGACTTTCTTTTGTTGCCCTTTTGTTTTATTGTCATGACTGAGATTTCTTCTAAATGACTATTACTCTGTCAGCATCAATTCCAGTGTATAGTTTATACATTGTGAAAGGCAAATTATTGGTCTATAGTTTTTAGGATATCTTGCAGTTTCACTCTTAAGGAAGAGTATTGTTTTTTCTGTTATTAACCAGGTTGGTGTTTATTTGGCGTACACGTGTAAATAGTTCTTACTCAAGGCTAAATCTTTATGTAATGAAGTTAATACTTTTAGCCAAAAGTTAGGTACTGCATCTATGCCTGAGGTTTTCTAGTTAGGAGCTTTTCTTAATTTTGTTTCAATTTCACTGGCTGTTACTTCATCCCATTTCATATCCTGTACTTTACTGTTTCTTTTACTTTTTCTATCCATTCAGCATCTTTGTTATGTACCACAGGATCTTTGCAGATATTTCTCCAAAACCTGACTTATTTCTTCTTTTTATGTTTCTATTCCTTTTGCCTCATTTCCCTATTCTCTATAAAATTGTTTTGGGTCATCAATGAAGTGCTTACTTTCTACTTTTCCATTATGTTTATTTATGTATTTTCAAAGTTTTTCTGTGTAGGCTAATATCTTTAATTTATTATTTGCAATGGTGTATGATATATACTGGTCTGTTCTGATATTGCACATTGTTTTTATCACACCTATCTCTGTAAGTATTTTTGTCGATCTGTTCCCTCTTCTGTAGTCTTCTAACAGTAGCACTGCTTGTCTTAATTGCTTTATAGCTTTCTCTATTCGATACTTCTGTTACAGCATTTGATTTCTTCCCTTTCTTTCCTTACTGCCCTGTTTTTTATGGTAAGCTTTATCTGTTATTAATTTGGCTGCACAGTAATATATCTTATTTACTCCTGTTATATCACATGAATTTCTGTGAGCAGTTTTGATTGCTTGATTACCTATTGGGTATCACCGAATCAGGGGCATATCATTGAAAAGTTTTCATGCTTCTCTTTAACTACTAGTATTATGGACTAAGTATATTCTCCATCTTGTGTATCCTCTCCAGGCTAATGTCTAACACCATGCTAAGTATCCCCTAAATATATTGGGGTATTTTCTCTCACCAAATTCCTCTAATGTTTCTGCAAACATTATGAATGGAAAGCATTTCTTTTCATTTGGCCCACAAAAATTACACAAAGAAAATCTTCCCACCTAAGGCCTTATCCTAGGAAATGGTCCATTTCTTCTAATTATCAGTTCACAGTCTAACCATTTCCAGCCTGATATATTGCATGCTAATGTGACAGCACCTGTCTTTCCTAGTGCTGCTATATTCCAACCCTTCCAATATTTAAGCCTTCCCCACTGATGAGGTCCTCAGCTTTGTTACTTGAAGATACAGGATATGTCAACTATTTTCTTTACTATATTCACTGCGTTTGAACCTTTTATAGATACATTAATCCCTTTCTCTGTACCACACCCATGGCATTATAAAATTTTTATAGGTGCATTAATCCCCTTAATATTCCAACATTCCAAAAAAACAGACTGCTCTTGGCTCCTACTCTTTGTGTGTGTGTGTGTGTGTGTGTGTGTGTGTGTGTGTGTGTGTGTGTGTGTGTGTGTGTGTGTGTGTGTGTGTGTGTGTGTGTGTGTGTGTGTGTGTGTGTGTGTGTGTGTGTGTGTGTGTGTGTTTGTGTGTGTGTGTGATATTTGCTAAACCGTGTTTTGGAAGACAAAATCTTTCTGTATCCAACAGCATTGTAAATATCTTATATGTTTTCCCTTTAATGGAGGCTTTCTTGATCAATGCATCTAAATAATAAGAAAAACTAAAAAGATAAGAAGAAAACCAGTGACAGATACCAACTACCCAAATCAAAAATAGTGCATCTTTGTATACTTCCTACAGCTATGAACACAGGTTAGGTAAGTTGCAGAATAAAGTTGGTTGAAAAAGCACAATATTGTTATGGCATAATTGCCCATGTGTCAGCTAAGACTCACCTTGACAGCATGGCATAGTTCTACCACAATTGCCCATGTATCAGCTAAGACTCGTCTTGACAGTATGACATAGTTTGAAGGGTATTTAGTCTCATATTTCTATATTATATGCAAAGTAAGATGCAATAAACTAAAGGTAGGATGTATATTTAGCAAAAGACTGGTCAAACCAATTTAATTTGGAATTACCAACAAACTTGTATTGCTTGTACATCCATGTATGCTCGGTATATCCAAATACACCATGTAACACAAATCCCACCTTCCAAAGCCATTGCAGTTTTAGAAGCATCTACTATGAGTGAATGAAAACAAATGCAGTGAGGATCAGAATCTCTGAACTGCATTTTTGCAGGGCGGCAACCTACCCAGCACCCAAAGAAGTGAGGGAAAAACCTCCAGTCCCAATCTTATATATACCAAACCCACAGTCACATTAACTTAAAGAAGGGAGAAATTCCTCCAAAAAAGGGCATCTCTGCTGACTCAAAGTGCCAACGATGGTTTCCTGTGAAGGAATGACAGTCATCAAAGGTATGAACCTGTGGCAACTGAAGCTCGAGAATTCAGTACTCATCTACTAGTAGGTTAGCCATTTTCGAAGCATCAATTTCCCTTTTTCCTATTTCTAAAAAAATTATTTGCCAAATGCATACACTTCCAAAGGCATAGTGATATGTCAAAGTGGCAGCAGACAAGACCACTCAATGGCAGTACCTGTGCAATCAGGATGATAGGTGTGGGGAGGGGGCTAGGAGCTCAGAAAAGAGGCCTTGGTTTTAAATAATGATATTTAACACATTGTTACCATTTGTGTGGTTATTATTAATCATATTTAATTTAATTTGTTAGAACAAGCAAACCTTGTTTTTTTTTTGTTATATGTATTTTAGTTTAAATTCAGTCATTGCATTTGTGTCTTTTTAAGAGGTTAATAAATTACATATTAGTTAATTGTTTGTTAACTTTGATTGGATGGGGACTGTGGCTTGTGAGTTTTGTTAGTATTTTTATATGGTATTGACAGACAGCTCAGACGTTTTGATGAAGTCTGACATTTTCACAATGAAATTACTCAACTTTACTTAGTAAAATGAGTATAATGTATATTTCCATCTCACCTTTCCTTTGTGTATGCTCGCAGTCTTTTGTATTTAACCATTTTTGTCTGCGTGCTGGATTTGTGTTTGGTTGGTTTGTTTCCATTACACCATGGTGATCAGAGGAGATAACAGCACTGAGTTGCCAACTGGCAACAATACTGTAGGTCCAATTACAAGGGAAGATTTAACCTATTTGATTAGTGCACTGGCACAATTATGTTGTCTCTCAGAGCCCACACAGCACAATTCCCAATGTTTCTCTTTCTACTTGCAGTATTCCGGGCTATCAGGAGGAGTTCAGAGCCTAGAATGACAGTTCTCAGAGGAGTTGATTTGATGAACAGTTGAAGGGGAACCATGTAAACACTTCTGGTTTACCGCATAGTTTTAGGAATTCCAACAATGCAGTTTACAGAGCAAGATATTCTTCAGAAGCAGTTTTAAATACATGAGGTTCATTTACAGACTTTGATTTTTAAAAACTGGCTAGATATGAACATTTCTGTAATGTCAACACATGAATCAGCAGCTTTATCCTGCTATGAGATGGTAAGTAAGTTTAAATCTAAACTTTTTAAATGCCACACCTTACAAATCGAGAATGTGTATCTACAGGAATGCGTTAATGTGAAAAGAGTTTTGAAAGGTTTAAATCTCATTAAATTTCCTAACAATGTGCAATTGGACAGTGCTTTTTAACATGAGCTTATTGAGTTGCTCACTGGGTTTGGAATTGAACTCATGCGAGTTATTATTAAGAATAATTATACCATTAGGGGGTTATTATTAGATGAGCTTATGGTTGTAAACAATAACATTATTCAGTATCTCATGCATTCTGTCGACAGCTCTAAGTATTTTAAAGATTTCAAGGACAATGACTACAATTGTGAGAAAGTAAAAAAGAGGAAAGTTCTAAAATTACAAAGAGAGTTTTATGAATACTGGGATTATATGGTGTATCCCCTTCCTAAGTCTAAATACTCAGGCCAAGACTTGAGGTCCCACAATAATGGCACTGTAGTTGTCCCTGGTAATATCTTTGATTCTCCACTGACCTTCCTCTTGATCTTTCCTCTTAGGAATTTTCCCCCTTTGAGGCAGTGAGAGTGAATTGTCCAGAACTATGCTCAGAAACCAACATCAGCAATTTGGAGCAATTATAACCCGCGGGGGAGACACTCAAGGAGGATAGCTCTGGGGAGAGGCTCGATGAGAACCAGGGACTGACTGCCGCAAATAGTAGTAAAGTGTTGCACAATGGCTTCTTCTCTCTTCTAATGGTTTAAATGTTTCTTACAATACTTTAAACATTATCAACTAATCTAAATATAGACATTAATTCTTTTAAATTATTTATGAAAGGGCTTCAATTTGTCCCTTCTAAACACTTTGATATTGCTGGTATTTTATTAGATTTAAAGTTGTATTTAAGGAAATTAAATTTGAGTTGTGTATTTCAAGGATATGAAACTCACACACCTGATGTATATTTAAAGAAAAAATTGAGATTAATCCCCACTCCATCCTTCTTTCCAAATATTTGAGGATCTACAGCAATGGGATTTAAGAAAGGCTAATATAGATAAAATAAGGGTAGGTTTTATAACCTGAACACTGGAGAAAAATCCCTGTTGCAGTTTTTTAATAGTCAGATATATAGAATGATGAAACCTGACAAAGGAGGTGGTGTGGTTATTATGTAAACCATTGATTATGAATGACACACATATATTCAAGATCTTGGGAGATAGTGATACATTTATAATAGTATCCAGAAATGAAATTAATATAGAAAACTCCAAGAATGATTTCCTATTGATTGACCATTTTTTTTGCAAAGGGTGATTAACAGGCAAATATTTGAATTTTTGACAATGGAAAATTCCACTTACTCCAGTTATTTTTGGGATACCTAAGATTTACAAAGAAGTAGAGGACTGCCATCTAAGGCCAACTGTTGTGGCCAGAGGCTCCAAGATCCATTCTCTGGCTATTTGTATAGACCAGAAATTGAAGCAATTTGTAGCAAGTATTAATCACATTTCCAAGAGCTTGTGTTTTATTTTTTATTTTTTTATATATTTTATTTGGTTTTAAAACAATAAATAAATTATAAAACAAATGAATAATATTTATATAGGTTCACAGCTGACCAATACATCAAAGTTATACATATCAACAACAATTTATATTTTCAAGCAAGTCTTTATGTTCAAACCAAGATTTATATGAATGTGTAATATTCAAAGTTCTCATCATTATAGTATGCTAATCACTACTGCACTCAATTTTTGCCCTACTAATAAATTCAACACTAGAAAGGGTAACTTTGCCTAGCCAATTTTTACTAATTACTTTTTGGCTATAGCAAGAATATTCCAAGAAGAGACACTTGGGTTTCTGGAATTATCTCAAGAATCAGAGCATTAAATAAAACTAAAGATGAAGAAATATTGTATCTATCTGACAACAGAGCTTGATTAAAGTTAATAATTTCTTTCCAAAAAGGGAGATGACTTCACATTCATATACCATGTGTGTACAATCAGCTAATATTTCAGAATCACATCTCCAACATTTAATTATATTGAATTATACATAATTGTAATTTTGTTAGGAGTGACAACAGCTCTGTGTAAGAATGTCCAGGTGAAAATGTTCCAATATAATGAATATTTAGTTTTATCTGTAGATTTTAATATTATTATTTGTATCCTTTGGAGAAGTCTTCATTGTTTATTTATGAGGAGTAGTTCCCATAGGAATTGTCTCACTATGTGAAATCTAACTTGAGAATTTTATGAATTTGTGACAAATATGATTTATTTTTCATTGCACTGTTACTGATATTTATTAAGAATTCTAATAATTTTGGGAATGATTTCTTATGTAGGTTAAATATCTTATTAATTTCAGTATTCACAAAGTCTCAAAATATTTGTAAAATTAACCAGTTCTCAGAACCTTGATTGCATTTGGACCTTAACATTTCAACAATATATATATCAGTACCATTTAAGAATCTATACCAATAAATTAAGTTATTTTGTTGTTTCAATACTAGCATTTTGTTAAAGTTATGAGTTTCTAAGCAGTCATTTGTATATGCAATTGCAAACATAGAAATTACTAAGTCTTTAATACAATGGTTAGAATATGTGAACTTATAGAAAAAGGAATTGATGTTATTTAAACAGGGAATTTGAGAAGAGTGTGTAATTCCATTTACACAAAAGTCTTTTAATAACCAGATAATGCTGTTAGGGACTATTTGTTTATGACTGGTTGTGATGTATTTGTTTCCATTTTGAATCATAACTTGTATTTATCCACATTGCTATAACATTTGCCATTGTTGAAGTAGCACACCATTGAATATATTGGAATCCTATTCCACCATTATCCCAAACTTTTCTGTGTCAATCAAAAGAAACTATTGGTTTATTAGGATATCAAAAAAGTTAAGTAGAATATTATTTATCATATTCATGAGGTAGTATTAAAGATTGTACGACAAGCAATATTTTAACAAGAATTACCATCTTAATAAGCATTAATCATGCTTCCATGGTAAAGAATGTGTTCCAATTTGGGACTAAACTTAAAATTTTATCAGCAACCTTTTGAAAGTTTGTTTAGACATAATGGCTATGCCAAGGTATTTCATTTGAGTGATACTCCAATTTAATTTGGAATATTTTTGTACGACTTCTTTAATCTTTTATTAATTAATAATGCACTTGTTTTATTATAATTAAATTTTACGTTCAATATTTCTTCAAACTGACTCATATAACTAATTATATGTTCTAATGAATTCCCTATATTTCCTGTTGTTAGTAAAAATATGATCAGCAAAGAGTTGAATCTTTAGTTAAAAATCGTACTTTATTTTGATACCGTTAATGTTCTTATTGAATCTAATACTATTAGGAAAGAGTTCTATACCTAATGCAAAAAGTAAAGGTGATGATGGATAGCCTTGTTTTGTGCTTTTTTGTAATTTAAAGGAATTATAAACAAAAAAAACTATTTTAACATAAGCATAAGAGTTATTGTATAACTTAGCAATTAATGCAATTAGCTCAAGTGAGAAATTATACACTATAAGTTTTTAAACAGGTAATGCCATTTAACTGAGTCAAAAGCTTTATCTAAATGTAGATGAATGATCAAAAGTTCTTTTTTTATTTTTATTTGCATAGTCTATTAATGCATATATTTGTATTATATTATCTTGTACTTTGGTATTTAAAATAAACCCAGTTTGATTATTGTTAATTAGTTTA